>NC_132815.1:30982216-31282216 GCF_048594095.1 Paramormyrops kingsleyae | reverse complement strand
TGGTGCCAACATGCACCACGACCACTGGATCCACCCCGGCTGGGGCCAAAAGCCTGTCCACTCGATCTGGAAGGTCCCCTACCTGGGCACCAGGCAGGCAAGACACCGTACGGGACCCTCTATCACGGGTGCACACATAACTATCTACACCTCTTATAATTGAATCCCCAACTACCACAACCTCCCTCCTACTAGGGTTAGGTGGCTCCTTGGTGCCCAAGGGCCCACCTGCCTCCCCAGTCTCTTCCGGCTCTAAAGCTGGAAGCACCTGAAAGCGGTTAGAAACCGTTACTTCAGGTGATGCCGCCTCTGTGAACTGTGTACGTCCTTTTCTACCTCTACGACCTACGTTCACCCAGCTCTCTCGACCTACCTGTTCATCATTCTCCCCCCTCCCCGCTTGTGACGTACACATAGTCTCCCTAGAAGGCGTATTAACTCTCTCCTTTAACTCATTGCTATGCTGGATGAGAGCCAGCCGCTCCTCTAGGTCACGAACCTGGACCATGAGTGAGTCAACTAACCCACATCGCTCGCAGACGAAGTCCGACTGGACGCAAGCATCCAGAAGGGCAAACATCTTGCAAACACAACACTGAGCTGGCCCCATAATTACCTAACTCACTATGTTCCCGTCCTTTACTCCCAGCCCAGTATATTAATAGAGAATATATAAACTTTTAGTTGATCTAATTAACGTATAGTTAAAACAAAGTGCCGAGTACACTAAAACACTAAATTAACACTTGCGTTAAATCGGTACTTTATTATAAATTATCCGGCAGCGTCAGCGATAACAACCTTTAAATTTAACTTTTAAAATAACCAAATTTACAATTACTTACCCGAGATTAACTTCCTGCTGAACCACGTTTAGCTTAAACTAAAGCGAAGTTGCTCTAGGGAGGCCAAAAAACCACAAAAACCCTCTCAAAGCAGGCTACTGCCGGAGCGGGAAAAAAAGTGGAAAATGTCCTCCCGGCCCCGACCGGCGACCGAGCAAAGCTCCGGAGCAACTGACCTTTTAGAGTTAATGTTACCGATGTTCGATAATATTACCCGCGGGTGTTTGATGCGAAGGACGCAAACAGAAACGCCACTCGCGCCCGCAGCTGTCGGTAACACTCACAAGGACAGACAAGTACACACGTAAAAATAATAATGCAATTTGGATTTAAAGTCCTCTTCATTCGTATGTCTGAAAGTTCGTAAGTTGAAGAGCGTCTGTATATGAGTTTGGGTTAGGGAGTATGTTCCCTTTGCATTGGAATAACGAAGCCCTTACAATTTTTAAATATCATTGTCATTCTCAGTTCTCTAAATACTGAATGCTAAAATCCAGAAGTACATTATTTACTCCTCACATGTGTCCTCCTTTCTCTGACATGAGGCTTGTTGGCTTCAGCGTACACTGTGTTTTCTCTTTTCACTGCCAGGGGAGATGTAAGAATGTCTGATCAAACAATCACTGCTCTATGAGTCATAGCTTTATGGGATACAAGACAGAGACGTGTTCAGCTAGACCCACCCATATGTTACTGTGAAATTTCATTTTGCCTGGAGGTCCTGCCCTGTTCCCATTTCCCCCTCATACCTTTCCTCTTGGCTCTGACTTGGATGATGCATCCTATGATCACCAATACCAGCACAAACAGAGCTCCAATGCCAGCAAGCGCATATAGTCTAGTATCCATGGGGACTGTAATAACATAATAACATAAAAGGCAACTGTTAATTACAAAAGTAATATAGTTTTAAAATACAGACCTCCAATGTGTACAAAAGAACCACACTGCACAAACCTACATGCACTGGTTATTTACTGAAAAGAATTGTCATATTTAATGTTGTAAATATGAATAAATATAATAAATGTTTCTTTATATCCTCATAGTCAGGTGTTAAAGTGAGTTGTAACAATCCAGCACATCGTTTCCGGGACCTTTGTTTAATGAATGAATAAATGAATGAATGAATACGTCTTATTGGCAATGTCATCTACCTCCCCAAAATAGTGAGTCTCACAGCAGTATATAGTCAATCAGGCACGTGCACAAGTAGGGCTCAACCTGTGCAGAACACATGCCCTTTTTGTAATTACACTCGGAAGTGCCCTTTTTTTTGGGGACTTTTTTTTTTTTTTTTTTAATAAATCAATGCTATTGGTAACCCTTTATGTCTGTTTGTCTTTTTAACAAATATTTAACAATTAAAGGCATTAAAAAGCGCATCTCTTAGAACCGCTCAAACTGTGGGTGTGTCCGAAATCGCGCACTTGCCTCAGTGCACTGAGATGTAGGGCGTAGTGCGCACTGCGCACTTCCTCCTGTAGTGCACACTACCATGGGTAAGTGCTGTCATAAATGGAACACTAACGTTTTGCACTTACCGGAAGTGACGGACTAGCATTTGATCGCGATTCTCCAGCGCCCCAAAATATTTGCCGTTTTTTATTTACAATGAATTTCCTTGTGGTTTTATTTGCGTGTATATAACTTATCTACGACCGCCTAACCGGCTAAAAAACTGCTAACATTTACGTGTGCGAACTCTTCTAAGCCGATATAATCACAAACTCAAAATGATCTAGAACTGTCGTCAGAGAGTGACAGGCTACACACCGAAGTATACATCAGTAAAATAATTTTATTAATGTTACATTTATATGACGCAGTTGCCTCCGAATGAGCTTGCGTGTCTGTGTTGTCCGCCATTATTTAAACTTGCCGAAAGTCCCTCCCCTTCCGCTACGTAGTCAAAATGGCGTCCGTTTAGTGCGAGTAGTGTCCATCGTTCTGCACTGCGTTTTCTGGCCGTTTTCAGTGCACCATCCGGGTACTTTCAGTGCACTTAATTTTGGCTTAGTTGTCAGTGTGAACGCACTACGCCCTAAAATCGCGCACTAAAAGTGCGCAAGTGCAAATCAAATTAACTTTTCAGAAAACAAAATTACAAAAGTCAAGACAAATTAACAAAGCCAAGCAAAAACGAACACACTTACAAGTGCCCAAACAAATTTACAAGCGCGGAAACAAATTTACAAGTTCCAAAATAAATATACATGCGACGAAACAAATTTACGAGATGAGAAACACTTTTACCAGTCCTCAAAACAAGTTTACAAGTGGAGAATCATACGGAAAGGGTAGGTACGCGCTGCACAGGAAGTGCCTAATTATTGCTTGCCTTTTGTGTCAATCAAGCGGTTTCGCGAGGGGAAAGTTGATTTTATTGCCAATAAAATCCCTTTAACAATCAGTGTTGCCAACTTAGCGACTTTGTCGCTAGATTTAGCGACTTTTCAGACCCCCTTGACGACTTTTTTTCAAAAAAGCGCCTAGCGACAAATCTAGCGACTTTTGGACAAACCTTAGCAACTTTCCAAATGTCGCCAGTACTGTCCTGTAAGCACGAGGTCTTGCTTTCCCAGTACAGTTACTCATCTCCCTGTGTCTGCTCTGATCAGTGAGCGCTAGCTCCGGCTGAAAGGAGCAGCAAGAGTGTCCAGCTGCAGACGCCTGTAGAGTGGAGCTCCACAGGAAACACGTGACATGGAATTATTTTTACATGCCTGTGTTGACCAGCGGGACCTCCGGGTTAATGCTGTCTGTTATGAGAAAGATTAAATTACTGGCACATGAGTGTGTTGATTGATTTTTTTTTAAATTTCATTCTGTTTGTTGTTGCTGTCTAAATAAATTTAGCAGTTGATTGAATATAATTGTTACATGTTGATCATCATTTATACAACACATACAGGGCTGCATATAACTGGTACGCAAGTACGCATTCACCTTTAAAAGCGATACGTGCGGCAATCGATTGCTGTGACAGTGTAAACGCGTACGTATTTTATGTGTATTTGCGCTGATATGACAAGAAAATACCGTGCATTTCAACCTATATACCGCAAATGAAGTACGAATTAGCATGTACAGGTTAAAATGCACAATAATTTCTTGTCATATCAGCGCAAATGCACATAAAATACGTACGCATTTGCGCTGTTCCAGCAATCGTATATAGTATATGTTTATAACAGTTAAGGCAAGACCAATATATATATTAGTAATGTGTATGGAAAGTAACATAATATAGCAATTGCGTATGTATGGCATGTTTATAACTGCTCATCTTATGACCAATATATATATATTCCACAAACTAGATCAGACCAGATTATATATATATATATATATATATATATAAATTTCTCTAGCGTATAAATGAACAAAAACATACTTTTTGAGAATTGTACAACTGAAATTCCGCTGTAACACACAGTTTGGTCACGTGTTTCCTGTGGAGCTCCACTTTACGCCCCTTAAAGTCACGTATTTCCTGTGGAGGTGACGTATTTCCGGTGGAGCTCCACTCTACAGGCGTCTGCAGCTGGACCCTTCTCCATATTCCCGTGACCGCACGGCAGCTGACATAGATGTGAATGAGCAAACGGTGTTGCCACGGACCAATCACTTTACCTGCTTCTCCTTTGCTTGAAATAAAACTATTTAATTTGACCGTTTCTTCTTATTTTTTCTTATTTATTTATTTTTTCTTCTGATGCACTTATATTACTCACTGTTACAGAGCTTAAGTTCATTCCAGTTTCTGAACTCGTCTGAGATCGTTTACTGAGCTACATCTGATTGACTGTACGTGATTCTACTTACTCATACACAACTTAATTAAACTTATTAAACTCATATACACATAAAAAAACATATATACGTATAATATAAATGTTGTCTGAAAGAAAATATGTAAAGTAATTGATAGTTTTATATTGGACACATGAGGAAGGATTAGGGAAAACACGCAGAATGCAAATACGACGTAATACGTCATCAATATGCAATTATACGCATGACGTCATCTAGCGACATTTGGCAACTTTTCGAGCAGACTTTAGCTACTTTCCATTGAAAATAGTTGGCAACACTGTTAACAATAAACTAAGCCACATTTTCCCAACCTAAGTGGTGCAGTCCTACCATAATTAAATTGCAAAAGTATATAGTAATTTTGGTGGCGCTACAATTGATAGGAGCAACGTTATTGCAGGGTAAGGGTAAAATGCGGACCGTTTACAAACAGCGGATTCCGTGTTTATAAACAGACGTGTCGCAAAAGACGCACACCGCGTAGACAGATCACGTGGCATAGAAAGAAACCCATACGACGTTACCTAATCACGGGGTGCGTTCCAGGTGTGTCTGCAGCTGACGTGACGTGGAGCGCGATCTGCCGTCGGCTGCGGGGGTGGAGTATACGCTGAACGTAAACAAATGAGTGTTCGAGGAGCTCAGCAAGGCGCAGCAGCTGCGCGTTCAGCCAGTGCAATTTTGTCATCCGTATTACAGAGTACAATACGATTGTCCGAAATCCTTATTGTTGTTAATGTTTAACAATTATTTTATTGTTGGTTTTTTTGAAAAAAAAAATTTGAAAATGTTCTATATATCATTTGTTGAGCGTTCTCTAGTCGCGTATAATTTGCATTTGGACGTCCAGCTACTGTACCATGAACGTCACAGTTTGTGGGTGTCTTAAAATGGATGAGAGAGGGATATAGGGCTCTCGAAGGAACAAACAGGCACGCTTAGGTTCACTCAAATACACTTTAATAAGTAATACAAAATGATCTCACATTAACACCAATACTGAGCTATCATATTGAAGGCAATGCAAAATAACTCGTACTACAACGGATATCAAAATATATATATCTTATAGCTAATAACATTAGGTGCAAAGGTTTGAATATATATAGAAAAGAAGCAATAATACATAAAAGAAGCAAGGAAACATAGAAAGTTACGAAATATCACAAGCGGCGATAATTTACTCGCAACAATCAATGGAAAGCAGAAGCAGTTGCAAAGCTATTTACACTCGGACGTGCTATCATCACCCACCTTCACACATGGACTGGGGAGCCCTTTCAGTCCTGGCAGGAGACCAACACGTGAGTTCCGAGAAAGTGCCGGGCGATGCGCGCTCTATCCCACGGCTGAACTCCGGTCAGTACTGGGTTCTCCCCCTTCATTTATACTAAATTTAGAGTTGCGTGTGGGCAGGGGGTAAGCTGGCCAGGCTCACCCCTTCCCCCCAGGCAATATATGGTGTTCCAATTCCCCCTTTTGTCCGAGTGATTCTGCTTGCGATAACATACTTCAATGGGCGTCCTGGCGCCAGGTGTCTTTGCGCAACACCTCCCTGTTCCCCCCTAAAGGCAATATAGTGTGCTGTATACTGACCCCCCACCCTATCTCCCGAAACCAAGATAAGCATCCTGGCTTCTTTTATGAGCCCAAGTTATTTACGGCAAAATTAGGTTTTACAGGGGATCGGTAAATAACTTGTTCGTGCAGTGTAGTGACATTTGGGGTGAATCATGGACGATTAATCTGAATTTCAGGACGATCAGTCCACAGGCGATCGGAATTAATCAACTATTACAACTTTCCAGAATATTATAGTATATGTCACGTGGGTGACGTAATCGTCCGCGAATTCATCCTAATACATTCGGTCCCTCGGCCATGATTCACCAATGTATAACCCGTGCAGAAATGTGATCATATAACCTGCGGGTATAAATACATAAACAGGTGTTCCACACAGCCAATAGCATAACGTATTCGTAGTGCATACATATCCTCTATCTCGTATATTATACGTTTTGTTAGTATAGGTATCTAGTCATTCTCCCTTCCTTTTAAAGTCCTATATGCCCGTCCAGCTATTACAGGCAGCACATGGAACCTACATAAAGTTTGGGGAGTAGTTACACTATACATTTACCATTGGCCAGTACACAAAGTCTCGTTACACTGAGTTTTTTCAGGCTTCAGATGTAATCTCATACTGGAATCAATATTCCAGAATATTTTCCATTAGAATTAAATGTGATTAACACTTAATACACATTATTTAGTTGAATTCTGGTGTTTTACATAGTCATAGTGCATTCAGTCCGATTCCTCCACTGAGTTAGGTCACACTCCTACACCCACTTGAGGGGCACTCCGGCAGACGCAAGGATGGGAATGTTCTTTCCCATTGTGGCATCCTCTACAGACGTACATCTCGTTCGGGTTCACAGGAGTCAGTTCAACGACGAAGCATGATTGGTTTGCTGGTCAGGTGAAGATGTCTTGCTGCCGCTCCGTCGCGCTGTCTTTCCATCCGATCCTGAAAGTAGAAGTCTGCTCCCACTCGGTCCCTGGGACTGCAGTATAGCCGAAGGTCGTCAGCAGCGTCGGCCACGCCCATCACCAGAGCCATTGCGTCATCCTTCACACATAAGGAAAGAACTCACATGCACATTAGTTTTCTCCTAGATAACATTCATTAGCTGGGACATGTCGCCACCTTCGGCGCTTGGCTCCATAACAGCCACAATGTTGTTTCGTCCCACAGCTATCACTTCTGCAGGTTTCGGTGGGTTGTCTTGTTGTTGTACCCACAAACCTGTGTTTTTATTCTTTTTACTTGTTTTCGGATTTGCTCCTATAATTCCTTACCCCAAACCTCCTTGGTCCTAATTCTCTAATTCTGATTTTTCCACGCAGGCATCCGAACAGCCATACCATTCACTACTGACCAGGAATTAGTATAAACATAGCAATCACTCATCCCTTCCTGCTTCCAAAACCATTACTCACAAATCAGCCCATTCGCTGCTTTTACCTTCACCTGTCATTTCCAACATCTGCTGCATACATGGATTACATGCCGCAGCTTTTCACTTTCGCTTACCGTCGACATACTTAGCCGTCCCATCCATACAGCACACATGCTGTTTCTATTCTTCACCCCCCACGATATAGGGGACTCCACCAACACCGTCAATATCACAATCTCTTCCCCTTTCTCTACAACATCCGCCACTTACTCATAGCCCTTGTCATTTGCATACTATTTCCTTTTTAAAACCCATGCTTCTTACACTCCTCCAATCCGGTGCTGCTTCAATCTCACTACTTTGTTTGCGAGAGGTATGGGGAAAGGTTGCATCTTCACCTTCCCCACCAATACCGGTCGCGCTGTCATCGTACCTCCAAATTTAAATAGTCCATCCCACTCCTGGGTCCCAGGTGTAATCACCGTCATGGTTAGACTTATCCCACTCTCCTAGATCTCCCAATTCTCTCAATCTGAACGCCACATCTCCTATTCTTTCCCCTACCACAGTCAACAACACTGACATCACTGCTGCTTTGTACGGAGTGGGTGCTGTTTTAATGAGAGCATTCCGGGTTAGTACTGTTAAAGATAAATCATCCAGCACATCCACATGCCTGGTATACACACCCGCCCTCATAGTCAACTCTCGCATTCTAGCGATCGCTTCTGACAATGTTTGCCACTGGCCCGATTTTTCCGGCCAGCTGCTTTCATCGGGGTATCGCTGATTCACCCCGGTTCCCATAAGGGCTAGGAGAGTAGTGTCACTGCTTCTCCCATCTATTGGTGGCTGCCTGTGCTCCCGACATTGGGACCGCACTACAGCATCGGTGCTTAGATCACAAAAATGATGACAATCCATATGATCTATGGATATCTGTGCCGCACCCTGATCATACAGCCTGACCAACCATTTATCTAATGGCTCTCCTGGTCGCTGCTTCATCCGCTCCCGTATGTCACTAATTTCCTTCTGTGTGAAATCCTCCACAAGTAGCTCAGACTGCCGTGGTCTCCGGCCAGAAGGATCTTGCACTTCCCTTCTCCGTGAAATAGGGAGTGCAGAAGTTGTTAACGGAGGGGGATCCATAAGAGATCCCCGATCAGGACCCGCGACTTTATCTGGGTTGTAAATATCAATATCCTCATCATCTGAGTCCCAGATATTGCCATCCCATCGCTCGGGATCCCAATTAGCTGCTGTTGCAGTAGCAACAAATGCTCTAATTTTTCGCGGACATGGTGTCCGTTTTTTCCTAGCATTGGCTTTTGCTACTTGCATCGCAGCCCGCTCTGCAACCCCCGTTACTTGTTGCAGGCGTTGATGTAAAATATCCACCTGACCCTGTGCCAGGGTCATCCGACCTAATGCCTCAGTCAATTCTCTCATTTGTCCCTCTTTCTCCCTTTCAGTCTGGTCTGCGCGCTCATACTGCATTCTGTATGCAGCCAACACGATCCATAGGCGTCTCTGTAGAGCACGCACAGGATCCTTTACAACCGGAACCTTTTTAAGGCAAGACAATACCTGCTCAGGGTCGGCTTTTCTCAACGCAGCAGTCCAGGAATCAACAGGCCCTCCACCTTTCCTTATCTCCTGGGCTAACGCAGCAAACTGCGTCTCATCCCACTCAGGGAGCACTTCAGGCTCGGGCGCTGCTATCTTTCTCCTAAACATGTTTGTTCCTTAGTCCTATATCTTTTTCCCCTCAGATCCTGCCGACTACGCCAAAATGTCTTAAAATGGATGAGAGAGGGATATAGGGCTCTCGAAGGAACAAACAGGCACGCTTAGGTTCACTCAAATACACTTTAATAAGTAATACAAAATGATCTCACATTAACACCAATACTGAGCTATCATATTGAAGGCAATGCAAAATAACTCGTACTACAACGGATATCAAAATATATATATCTTATAGCTAATAACATTAGGTGCAAAGGTTTGAATATATATAGAAAAGAAGCAATAATACATAAAAGAAGCAAGGAAACATAGAAAGTTACGAAATATCACAAGCGGCGATAATTTACTCGCAACAATCAATGGAAAGCAGAAGCAGTTGCAAAGCTATTTACACTCGGACGTGCTATCATCACCCACCTTCACACATGGACTGGGGAGCCCTTTCAGTCCTGGCAGGAGACCAACACGTGAGTTCCGAGAAAGTGCCGGGCGATGCGCGCTCTATCCCACGGCTGAACTCCGGTCAGTACTGGGTTCTCCCCCTTCATTTATACTAAATTTAGAGTTGCGTGTGGGCAGGGGGTAAGCTGGCCAGGCTCACCCCTTCCCCCCAGGCAATATATGGTGTTCCAATTCCCCCTTTTGTCCGAGTGATTCTGCTTGCGATAACATACTTCAATGGGCGTCCTGGCGCCAGGTGTCTTTGCGCAACACCTCCCTGTTCCCCCCTAAAGGCAATATAGTGTGCTGTATACTGACCCCCCACCCTATCTCCCGAAACCAAGATAAGCATCCTGGCTTCTTTTATGAGCCCAAGTTATTTACGGCAAAATTAGGTTTTACAGGGGATCGGTAAATAACTTGTTCGTGCAGTGTAGTGACATTTGGGGTGAATCATGGACGATTAATCTGAATTTCAGGACGATCAGTCCACAGGCGATCGGAATTAATCAACTATTACAACTTTCCAGAATATTATAGTAAAGTTACTTCTATGTCACGTGGCTGACGTAATCGTCCGCGAATTCATCCTAATACAGTGGGTGCCTGTTCTGGATGAGTAAAATAAATTGTAATAAATCAATAAATAAAAATGTTTCTTTCACCAAAAAAGTGTATTCTTAAGTATTTTTGTAGATCTCATATCGAAACACTATCAAACTATATATTCGTGTTGTCTGGTTTCATTTTCTCGTATAAGTAAGGCTACTGTACACCTTGCAAACACTCATGTGAAATATCTACACAATTATAGAAACGTCACATTGGTTGGCACTGTACAAGTCATTATATCAGAATTAATACAAGGAAGAAAAATAAAATTGCAAAGCAGATCTGTTACATTTAAACATGGAAGTAGCATGTAGAAATAAGTCCCTCAGGCTTGGCATATAGTAGTGGAAAAGGCTAAATTTGTATTTTACGAAAACATTTACAGTTTTTTCCAATTGCTAAAGCACAATTTTGACAACAAGGCTCATTTTTGCAAATCATTTAGCACAATTCACAAAACACCTCACCCAAAGAGCAAAACACCTCACATATCCTGCAAAATGAAGCTCTCCAGTCAAAACTATATAAACACTTATGAAAACCAAACTTTTGCCCCAAATAGTAAACATTTCTTTCCCATGCCTAAATTTTTCCTCCAACCAACCAAACACCACTATGTAAAATCCAAAACACTTTTATCTCTTTAGCGACTGTCAGAACTGCAAATGCTGAGAATTGGACACAGAGACATATGTGCAGAAATAAATTAGGTTCAAACAAATCATTTATTTAGCTACAATTTGCAACAGAAAAACCAACAAAAGCCATATTACTGTACAATTCAGCAAAATGTAAACCTTTGGAGAACAGAATGAGAAACGTGCAAGTGAAAAAACAAATGAACAACGAAACAAGATTATGCAGCGTCATGTCGTCTCAGTGGATCTGGCCACAGCACCTCATCCACTTCACATGCGACATCTTCCCTTGCTAGACAGCGAGGAAAGAAGCGTCGGGAGTGTCTTATCCATCCCTGGATAGCTCCTATGTCAATTTCCTCACATGCCTCCTCCATTGCTTGTAGAAGCCCCTCACGCACATGGGGTTGATGATCATAGACCTTCCAACGCCATGCTGAAAAGAATTCTTCAATGGGGTTCAGAAATGGAGAATAAGGGGGAAGGTAAAGCACTATATAATGTGGGTTGTTGGCAAACCAATTTTGCACCATGGCTGCACGATGAAAAGCCACATTGTCCCACACTACAACATATCTGTGCTGCTGCCCTTCATCATCTGTGTGGTTTGCCTGTTCTACTATGTCTCTCAATCTGTCCAGAAATGTCAGGATCAACCCTGTGTTGTATGGACCAAGAATGGCATGGTGGTGTAGAACTCCATGTCCTGTGATAGCAGCACACATTGTGATGTTTCCCCCACTTACGCCAGGAACATTCACAATAGCTCTGTGACCTATTATGTTTCTTCCCCTTCTTCTGGTTCTGGTAAGGTTGAAGCCAGCCTCATCAATAAAAATGAACTCATGTGGGATCACATTTGAATCCATTTCCAGCACTGTCTGAAAACAAAAAAGATTACATAAGCAGTGGTTTATGTTCATGTTTAGTACTGTAGAAATGCAGCATTATATGTAGTGTCCTGTAGTCTAATAGTTACCTGCACGTAATTGTGCCTCAGTTCTTTGACTCTTTAGGAGTTCCTCTCAAAAGGCACCCGGTATATCTGTTTCATTCGTACCTGGTGTCGCTGGAGAACACGAGCGAGGGTAGACAAGGCAGCTTGACTAATGTTGCCAAAAACTGTGTCGTCCCTCACGATGTGGCTTTGAATTTCCCTAAGTCTTATGGCATTATTGGCCAAAACCATGTTTATGATCTCTACCTCCTGTGCCTCTGTGAACATCCGACCTCTTCCACCATGTCCTACTTGTCTCTCAGTCCTTATAGAAGACATCAATGTATATATTGGTATGCAGCCTCTCTTGCTTATAATGAAGATTATGCAGTAGTATTGTACAAGTAAAGAACACATACACGTATACTGTAAATATAGAATGCAGTACTAGCCTACTGTACAGTATATACAATATACATAGATACTTTGAATTGCTGTATATATACAGAGTGGGTGTTACAGAACATACCTGTTCTCAAGCCGAAATGTACGGATGTAAATCGACTCAGGTTGGGTTGGACTCTCTGTCCAGCCTCTCTCATTGTCAATCCATGATTTATAACATGGTCGACTAATGTTGCCCGAATTTCATTGGAGAGTGCTTGTCTTCTTTGTCTTTGTCCTCTTTCACCTCTCTGTGCACCCCTACCCCTACCTCCACCTCCACCTCCACCTCCACCTCTTACGTGTCCTCTACCTCTAACGTCTCTTCCTCTCCCTCCGGCTTCCATTGTTCTTTAATGTTGGTAAATCTGTGGAGTTTTATAGTTCTCACATTCTGATTGCTGAGTTAACTAATAAGCAGTCAGGTGCTTGACCAGGTGATGTTTGTGTTAGCCTAATGGGTACATGGGTGTGGCTTTCTGAATGGGTGTGTTTGGAAATGGCTAAAAGTGTCTTGGTGTCAGATTCCTGTGTTTTCTGTAGGAACGTGTGTGCACTCTAATGCAAAAGAAGTCAAGTTAATTGCTTATTGTGTTCAAAGGTGTGATTTGTGTTTTGAATATAACAAATGTGAGGAGAGATTTTGCTCTCTGAGTGTCAGTTTTTGCAGTTGAGCTTTACATTAAATTTTAGTGTGTTAGCAATTGGAAAAAACTGTAAAAGAGTTTGGGGCAGCATTTGTAATTATCCATTTTGTCCTATACACTGTAACAATAGGGAAGCTGCCCTGCATAATCTATAAGTCCACAGAAGTGGCATGTAGGAATGAGGCCCCAGAACATGTGATATATTGCCAGGAAGGTCAGAATTTGTACTTTACAAAAATTTAAGATTGAAGATTCAAAAGGTTTATTCGTCATGTACACAGTTGTACACACACAACATGCAGTGGAATGTAACCCTGGTCACTCTGAGCATCTGTGCATGATAAGAGAGTAACAAAATATAGAAAAATATAAGAAAAATAATAAGATAAAAAATATATGAAATGTTCAGCTGTACATAATCTATACATAAGTGATAGGTAAGAGGTATTTTGCTGTGCAATGTGCAAGAGGCCTGAGGTATGTGCCAATGATTTGGACAGTGTGAAGCAGCACCTAGTGGCATTGAGTATTGTCCTGATTTAGGAGCATTATGACCTGGGGGAAAAAGCTCCTCTTTATCCTTTCCGTTCTAGGATGCATTTCCCAAGACTATAGTGGAGCAACACTGTTGCAAAATTGCGTAGTTCGAACTACAGTTCTTGAGTTGTAGTTAGAAGCTTAGTCCCAGGTAAATACATCAGCGATGGTGGAAAATGCAGACTAATAAGGGTATAGTCACCGTGTAAGTAAGAAATTTAATAATCTTTCATAACTAATAAGGAATAATTTAGTTCTATGATCACATATAATGTGATGTTGTCTAAAAATGTAGTTTGAAATGTAATTGTTGTGTGGGTCTCTGGTCATAAGTACGGTAACTGTCGGTAGTGAGCAATAGGGACACCTTGCTGGGTGATGCGGGAAGAGTCCTCTGTGTGACCCATCTGTACGTTGACGTCGAAATTCAACTCACCAGTGGCACTTGCACTCTCATCTAGCACATATTGTATGTTCTAGTCACTCTTTGGCTTCTTCTCATGTTTAGAAACATGTGTGAACAGTTTTGAGTTATTGTGTTTAAATGATGACTACTGTATGGTGGCTGTGCTGAACTTCTGCAGCCTGTGTTTTCTATTTTGCATCAAAGTTCACCACAGTGCAAAATGTGTTTTGATGAATGGGAATGTGTTTAGAGTTTTGCTAAAATCTGCAAATTGTGTTTAAAGTTTCACCAAAAGAGTGATTGATTCAATAAATGAGTTTTGGCAATTGGAAGTTTTGTTCCAAGAATGAGGTTTAGTCTTTTAGCAATTCAGAAAAACTGTAACAGAAACATAAGGCAAGGTAAACTTTAACTTACCAAAGCTCTTTGGGGCCATGTGTCCAGTTTATACAGATACTGCACAGTTAGGGGTAAAAGGTTGTTATGGGTAGGGTTAATCAATTGTACAGTTGTGCTTAAAATGGGGTATAAAATCCTTCAAATACTACAAAAGTTATGTAAGACAACTTTTGTTTTTTGTCTTGTAAACAAGTACACTTACTCTTACAGTTTTAGAATTAACAGGTTTTAAAGAATTTTGTGTTATATTTTATTATATTATATTAACATGACTATAGCGAATGTCTGTCAGCCCCTTTTGACAGAAGGGCCTTTTAGCTATGTTTTCACAGAATCTGAGCCGGAAAAGTCAGGGGTAGAACTAATTTGCGATAATGCAAAAAACAGTGTGAGAGGAATGGATGTGTGGTTGCAATGACAGATAACATCACACGGTATGTGTAAAAGTCATTTGAAGACTGAATTGTGTTACAGTGAAAAAAACCCACAACAGCACAATAAAGGGCAAGTGACTCAGGCAAAGTCAGTCAGAAGGGTGTGTGAACATGCTTGGCAAACTGGGTGAGAAGTATAATGATGAATGCCTGCTCACCAGTAAGTTCATGCTTATTTCCTTACAGTATCTCTTGAGGAGGCCTGCCAATGGTGTGGACAGTTTCAAAATAAAGATGGTGACTGGGTGAGGAAAATTACTGTAGTCATTTGATAGATGGGAAAATATGGCTACTTGTCCTATACTGTATGTTTTTAATCCCACTGTAGATACTCTGTGATGGATGCCAGAGGTGGCAACACCGTGTCTGTACTGGCATGACCAAGAGCCAATTCAAACACATAACAAATGTTAAATGGTATTGCACAGCTTGTGAAGAGGAGTCTTCTTTATAAAAACGCAGCCACACTACAGTGGTATGCAAAAGTCTGCAACCACTTGTTAATTTAGCATTTTTTCCAACTTTTGACCTTTTACTTTTAACTCCTTCATTGACCCAATATATTTATTTGAAAACAGTGTTACAGGGGACACAGTAATAAAAGTCAAGTTTTTATTCTAGCTTGGATTTACTTTTCTGAGTTTGTTTGTTAAAGCTCCCATGTCAATTGTCTTATTGAGTAATATGCGTAATGTATTTCTCTGGCCAAAGGTGCAAAATAAATGAGTATACTTCATATATAGCAGAACAGACATGCGTCAAGCTTTCTTCATGTTCGTGTAGGTGGCCTTGAAAAAGGACTTTTTGTGTCTCAGTGATGGCTCAGTATCTGGTGGGCCACACTTTGTTCTTCATCACCTGCCTGCACCATGTTGGCATTGAGTGAACCAGTTTGATGAGGTGATCATGGCTGATAACATGATTCCAGGCTGCAATGAGTGACTCAGTCAACTCATGTTCTGATTTTGGATGTCTCTTGGATATCTCCAAAGCCACCTTGTGCCACAAGTTCTCAATCGGATTCAGATCGGGAGATTGGGCAAGCCAGTCAATTGATCGATGTTGTTCTGATGCTTCCAGTTGATCACCTGTTTGGTGCAATGGCACGGTGCATTGTCAGCTTGGAACAGGAACCGGCCTTTAAACAGCTGCTGCACTGATGGCACCATATACTTTTGCAGTACTGTGATGTAACATTCCGTCAAAGATGTGCAGACGTCCGACGCCACTGGCAGCCATGCAGCCCCAGACCATGACCTTCAAAGGATGCTTCACAATGAGATTGAGTCACTCAGGCTTGAACTCCTCTCCAGGAAACCTCCTCACATAGGTGTCTGCCTGGCTACCAAACAGGCAGAAAGTGCTTTCATCGCTGAAAAGCACCTTTTTCCACCGTTTCACATGTCTAGCGTGAGTTCTTCCGTGTCCAGTCAATCTGGTTGCACCTTTGGACATCAGTCATCAGTGGCTTGTTGCGTGCCTTGCAACTCTGCAGACCAAACTGCGGGAACCGGCAACAAACTGTTGATGAGGTGACACTGACATGGCAGCTGTCTGACCACTCACGCAGTAGCTGAGGTGAGGTGATTGCTCAATGGAATGCGTCAAAGTGCGTGATCCTAGCATGATTTTGATGCATGTGGATGACCAGACCGAGGCATGTCTGCCACCAAACTCACTTTCTTCTCATGTACAATCTTTACAAGTGCTCTGTGACTGCAGCCGACTTTGTTAGTAATCTGGCAACATGAAAATCCATGAAAATGGATTTATAGGCCCTTGAACCATGAAAAGTAGTGAATTGTCATGTTCTCAAATGACTTTTAGTAGATTTGTGAACAACACCATTTATTAAACAAATAAATATGCATTGGCAGAATGAAGAATTGAAAATGAAAATAAACTATTATTTAAGAAATATTCCTTGGAACAACAAATTTTCATGGATTTTCATGCTGCCAGATTACTAACAAAGTCGGCTGCAGTCACAGAGCACTTGTAAAGATTGTACATGAGAAGAAAGCGAGTTTGGTGGCAGACACGCCTCGGTCTGGTCATCCACATGCATCAACATCATGCTAGGATCATGCACTTTGACGCATTCCATTGAGTAATCGCAAGTTGACCTCACCTCAGCTACTGCGTGAGTGGTCAGACAGCTGCCATGTCAGTGTCACCTCATCAACAGTTTTGTCTGCGGGGTTGCAAGGCACGCAACAAGCCACTGATGACTGATGTCCAAAGGTGCAACCGGATTGACTGGATACGGAAGAAGTCACGCTGGACATGTGAAACGTGGGAAAAGGTGCTTTTCGGCAATGAAAGCACTTTCTGCCTGTTTGGTAGCCAGGCAGACACCTATGTGAGGAGGTTTCCTGGAGAGGAGTTCAAGCCTGAGTGCCTCAACCTCACTGTGAAGCATCCTTTGAAGGTCATGGTCTGGGGCTGCATGGCTGCCAGTGGCGTCGAACGTCTGCACATCGTTGACGGCATGGTCAGTGGGACCAAGTACATCACAGTACTGCAAAAGTGTATGGTGCCGTCAGTGCAGCAGCTGTTTACAAGCTGGTTCCTGTCCCAAGATGACAATGCACCGTGCCATTGCTCCAAACAGGTGATCAACTGGAAGCGTCAGAACAACATCGATCAATTGAGTGGCTTGCCCAATCTCCCGATCTGAATCCGATTGAGAACTTGTGGCACAAGGTGGCTTTGGAGATATCCAAGAGACATCCAAAATCAAAACATGAGTTGATTGAGTCACTCAATGCAGCCTGGAATCATGTTATCAGCCATGATCACCTCATCAAACTGGTTCACTCAATGCCGACACGGTGCAGGCAGGTGATGAAGAACAAAGTGTGGCCCACCAGATACTGAGCCATCACTGAGACACAAAAAGTCCTTTTTCAAGGCCACCTACACGAACATGAAGAAAGCTTGACGCATGTCTGTTCTACTATATATGAAGTATACACATTTATTTTGCACCTTTGGCCAGAGAAATACATTACGCATATTACTCAATAAGACAATTGACATGGGAGCTTTAACAAACAAACTCAGAAAAGTAAATCCAAGCTAGAATAAAAACTTGATTTTTATTACTGTGTCCCCTGTAACACTGTTTTCAAATAAATATATTGGCTCAACGAAGGAGTTAAAAGTAAAAGGTCAAAAGTTGGAAAAAATGCTAAATTAACAAGCGGTTGCAGACTTTTGCATACCACTGTAGTGTGGCTGCGTTTTTATAAAGAAGACTCCTCTTCACAAGCTGTGCAATACCATTTAACATTTGTTATGTGTTTGAATTGGCTCTTGGTCATGCCAGTACAGACACGGTGTTGCCACCTCTGGCATCCATCACAGAGTATCTACAGTGGGATTAACAACATACAGTATAGGACAAGTAGTCATATTTTCCCATCTATCAAATGACTACATCAATTTCCTCAACCAGTCACCATCTTTATTTTGAAACTGTCCACACCATTGGCAGGCCTCCTCAAGAGATACTGTAAGGAAATAAGCATGAACTTACTGGTGAGCAGGCATTCATCATTATACTTATCACCCAGTTTGCCAAGCATGTTCACACACCCTTCTGACTGACTTTGCCTGAGTCACTTGCCCTTTATTGTGCTGTTGTGGGTTTTTTTCACTGTAACACAATTCAGTCTTCAAATGACTTTTACACATACCGTGTGATGTTATCTGTCATTGCAACCACACATCCATTCCTCTCACATTGTTTTTTGCATTATCTCAAATTAGTTCTACCCCTGATTTTTCAGACTCAGAGCCTGTGAAAACATAGCTAAAAGGCCCTTCTGTCAAAAGGGGCTGACAGACATTCGCTATAGTCATGTTAATATAATATAATATAATATAATATAATATAATATAATATAATATAATATAATATAATATAAAATTCTTTAAAACCTGTTAAGTCTAAAACTGTAAGAGTAGGTGTACTTGTTTACAAGACAAAAAACAAAAGTTGTCTTACATAACTTTTGTAGTATTTGAAGGATTTTATACCCCATTTTAAGCACAACTGTACAATTGATTAACCCTGCCCATAACAGCCTTTTACCCCTAACTGTGCAGTATCTGTATAAACTGGACACATCTGGTTTGACCACCCCAAAGAGCTTTGGTAAGTTAAAGTTTACCTTGCCTTATGTTTCTGTTACAGTTTTTCTGAATTGCTAAAAGACTAAACCTCATTCTTGGAACAAAACTTCCAATTGCCAAAACTCATTTATTGAATCAATCACTCTTTTGGTGAAACTTTAAACACAATTTGCAGATTTTAGCAAAACTCTAAACACATTCCCATTCATCAAAACACATTTTGCACTGTGGTGAACTTTGATGCAAAATAGAAAACACAGGCTGCAGAAGTTCAGCACAGCCACCATACAGTAGTCATCATTTAAACACAATGACTCAAAACTGTTCACACATGTTTCTAAACATGAGAAGAAGCCAAAGAGTGACTAGAACATACAATATGTGCTAGATGAGAGTGCAAGTGCCACTGGTGAGTTGAATTTCGACGTCAACGTACAGATGGGTCACATAGAGGATTCTTCCCGCATCACCCAGCAAGGTGTCCCTATTGCTCCCACACAACAATTACGTTTCAAACTACATTTTCACACAACTTCACATTATATATGATTGTAGAGCTAAATTATTCCCTATTAGTTATGAAAGATTATTAAATTTTTTACTTACACGGTGACTATACCCTTCTTAGAATGCATTTTCCACCATCGCTGATGTATTTACCCGGGACTAAGCTTCTAACTACAGCTCGTGAGTTGTTCGAACTACGCAACTTAATGACAGTGTTTGCGAACGTTCGTTCGAACTATACATATGGTCTTGGGAAACGCACCCCAGAACGGAAAGGTTAAGGAAGAGCTTTTTCCCCCAGGTCATAATGCTCCTAAATCAGGACAATACTCAATGCCACTAGGTACTGCTTCACACTGTCCAAATCATTGGCACATACCTCAGGCCTCTTGCAATTTGCACTTATATACCTCTTACCTATCACTTATGTATAGATTATGTACAGCTGAACATTTCATATATTTTTTATCTTATTATTTTTCTTATTTTTTCTATATTTTGTTACTCTCTTATCATGCACAGCTGCTCAGAGTGACCAGGGTTACATTCCACTGCATGTTGTATGTGTACAACTGTGTACGTGACGAATAAACCTTTTGAATCTTCATTCTTCAATCTTGAATTTTCGTAACGTACAAATCCGACCTTCCTGGCAATATATCACATGTGCTGGGGCCTCACTTCTACGTGCCACTTCCGTGGACTTTTAGTTGAAGATTATTTATGGCAGCTTCCCCATGGTTACAGTGTACAGGGCGAAATGCACATTTAGAAATCCTGCCCCGGGCACTTTCATGCATTTTCGTATATTACAAATTGCCAGCTTTCCGGCAGTATATCACATGTCCCAGGGCAGGATTTCTACGTGCCACTTCCGTGGACTTTTAGTTGAAGATTATTTATGGCAGCTTCCCCATGGTTACAGTGTACAGGGCGAAGTGCACATTTAGAAATCCTGCCCTGGGAACTTTCATGCATTTCCGTATAGTACAAATTGCCAGCTTTCCGGCAGTATATCACATGTCCCAGGGCAGGATTTCTACGTGCCACTTCCATGTTTCAATATAACAGATGCTTTAATTGCAATATCCTTTTTCTTTTATTTATTTCATGTATTAATTCTGATAAAATGGCTTGTACAGTGGCAACCACGTTTCTACGTAGATATTTCACAGGAGTGCTTTCAAGCTGTACAGTATAGCTGTACTTATATGAGAAAATTTAATCAGATAACACCGAAACAGTTCAATAGTGCTTGGATGTGAGACCTACAGAAATACAGAATTACAATAAAATACTGACATGTTTGGTGAAAGACATATTTATTTATTGATTTATTATGATTTATTTTATTCGTCAGGAACAGGCATCCATGAACAGTGACGTTGGTAGCCATGGACATCCACGTCTGTCTGACGGGACAAGAGAGGGGAAAAATGCAGATTATCCTCGACCAGAGAACGCTCAACAGATAATATATAGAACATTTTCACATGTTTAACAAATTAACAATGAAATTAATGTTAACATTAAGAACAATACGATTTCAGACAACCGTATTGTACTGACTGCGCAGTTGCACCGCAATGCTGAGCTCCTCCTTTTGTGATACGTTCGGCGGAATCCGGCGGAATCCGCATTTTACCCTCACCCCCATGCTAATGATGGAGACAGCGTGTTCTTATACTTGGTAACTACAATGTAATGTATTTGGGTGAAATACCGATATATTTATGTTGTGACAGACACAGTATATCAGTTACAAATGTGTGTTCTAAAAGTTAAAGAAGTTAATTAAATAGAGTTCACATACCTTTCTGTATTTTAAATAAAAATGCAGACGGCATTCTGAAGAGTTAATGAGTTAGAACTTTTACATAAAATCGATTGCAACGGTCCATTAAGTTGTGTTTACAATATTTGAGTACACTGAACAAATGTAAAGAATGTTATTGTTATAAATATTATTATAATAAGTCTTCTGAAATCTCTAAAAACATATGTTAAATGTGTTAAAAGGTGCATTAACTGTTGGAGCAGCTATACAGTTCATATGTTTGAAAGGACATTCTAAGGGAAGGTACTATACACATGCCTATTAAAAATATATTTCATGCAGCTATAATATGTTCATGCAACTCATGTTCTGGCTATGCTGAAATGGGAAAAAAACTGAATAAAATGTGTTGCCATGCTTTTAATGTTCATGCACAACCAGAAATAGAGACTCTGATCGTGAAGCAGCAGCTCCGTGTCTTGCGTTTTCTTAACTATTTACATCTCCCCTCATCAGGTGGTGAGGGTACTACATTAGCTCCCAGCCGATGGACTCTGTCAAAGCAGATGCTTTCCACAGTGTCCTCTGGAAGCTTCAGGTGGGTCTTGATAAATGTTTTAACCGTAATTTCTGCGTCCTCTTCAGCAGATTCCGGGATGCCTGAAAACACCAGGTTATCTCTCATACTACGGGCTTGGAGATCGATGACAGTCTCTTTTATTTTTTTATTTTCTTCTTTTAGATTGGTCACATTCTCAGTTAGAGACTTGACCGAGCCCCGTAGTGAGGCGTTTTCAGCAGCGAGTGTTTCCACCTGTTGCTGGCTGAATTCCAAAGACTCCCTCAGGGATGTCAACTCCTGATGCA
Organism: Paramormyrops kingsleyae; assembly: GCF_048594095.1. Lineage (NCBI taxonomy): Eukaryota > Metazoa > Chordata > Actinopteri > Osteoglossiformes > Mormyridae > Paramormyrops > Paramormyrops kingsleyae. Next base: position 31,260,048 of record NC_132815.1, on the reverse strand, counting down.
AAATCTCGACCAGAGACAACCTCGCGTCGAAGCTGGACAATCGCTTGTCGATTGACTCCAGGATGTCGGCGAAGTCTTTACTAGTCGGTGAAGTTGCTCCGGGGGAGTCTGCCGGGCGACTTCTTTTGGATGACGGCGTCTCGCTTTTGCCCGGGGAAGATGTATTGAGGTTCTTCTTCATGACTGTAGTGTCGAAGTACCAGTCAATGTATTCTTTGAGTGATTCCAACTTCCCCTCGCTGCCCTCGCTCAGCTCGCTGTTCATTCAGATTTTCCGCCAAGTCTCCGGCGTCTGACGTCACTTACAGCATTTCCGGTCTGTGTTACTCACTATTTCCTCTTCAATGATGCTTTCCTCAGTTTCTGAGCTCTCATTACTCATAGACTTTGAGAAGAAAATACCAACTGTTACTCTGGTTAAGGTAGTGATATTATGATTAAACATTACATAACAACAAAGCAAGATCTTAGGCATATAGTAGAAGGTAACATACCAACAACAGATATGCATACAAAACATGAGGCTGAAGTGGCTAATCTAAACTGTTGGAAGAACAGTCTTAACATGTCTGTTTTTCAATACATCAAGCTCACCTCCAGCAACTCAGATGGCCTAACATATAAGCTTGCCCTTTAAAAAAATTTCTGTATCAGGCCAGCATCCAGCTGCTGGTCTTTGCACAGTGTTCATGCACAGTGTTCAGGCACAACCAGCTTGTTTCCACACGGCATTAGGACTTCCAATTTGAAGTGGGGGGTAAAACCTGATCATATATGTATGAATGTCATGTCTTTGATAGGTGCTTACATGACTAGTTTTTAAAATCATTAATAGCTTTTTTTAAAAATAAATAAAACCCCTCACTTTTGCCTTTAAGAAGTAGACCTTCTTATTATAGGCTGACAAATGCTGGTCTAGGCCTACATGTCAGTCTATGGAGAAGTCAATGTCAGCAAAGTTAAACAAGAAATGCAACTTCACACAAATATAATCTGACATTTTGCCTATGAAGACCTAGCCAGTGGGTGTCCATTCAAATAATTTGCATCAGTTATGTGCACTCATAGTAATTCAGCTAAATAAAATGTACACCTGAGTTTGCATTTGCATGTACACTGTTTATCACTAATGTTGACTTCTCCAGTATGGCTGCCGTGTTGACATATGTCAGAGCGATCAATGTGGCATTTATGTCTATATCTGTGATCTTAACAATGCCATCAACTTCAGTGGGATAATTCCAGGCTTATTAAATTCCATAACTCACCTCACATTATCCGGAAGAATAAAGAATAATCTTGAAAGCACCACGAATTTTATGCAGGACGATGCAATGATCCCAAGTTTTCTGAAACTCTAAAGCGTTCAGTACATATCCCCTTTCGTGTAGCTTCCTCTATCGCATCCTGCCGAACCACGCAGTTTGCTCTTGGATTTGGGAGCAATATAATACAGTGGTACCTCAGAACTTGAACTTAATCCGTTCAGAACTCCGGATCGAATCCTAAATGTTCGAGATCCGATCGAATTTTCCCCATAAGAAATAATGGAAAACCAATTAATTGGTTCCCGGCCCCAAAAATTACACCTAAATATGTTTTTTTAGCATTTAAACACAAAATGAACTGGATAAAACAAGAGCATATACTGTACTAAACACATCTAAGCACATTTATCAAAACAGTAATTTGTAAAGTAAGAAAATAAATGTATCCAAACAATGTGTAAAGTTAAAAAATCCAATGTGTCCTGCCCCGCTCGTCTGCTCCTTCCGCATGCCATGCCCCCTCGTTAACCCCGTGTGGAATCCCAGTGTGATCAGCTGTTTCTGATTGTTGCTATTAGACCTCTGTATTTCGTCCGTGTTTCAGTTTGTTTCCCCAGTCTGGTCATTGTATTGTCCCTCTGCGTTTTGCCTGACTTACCTGTAATTAAACCCCGTATTCCCCGATACCCTGACGTCTGCGCCTTTGTCTCCATTCCGTCCCTGCTGGGCACAACAATATTATTATAATAAAATGTATTAATAGTTTATTATTAATATTAAAATAATGAATAAGAAATCTATATTTTTAAATGTATTTTATTATATAATAATATTCACTGTTACTGTCTATCATTGTCTAAATGTATTTTTACTACATGTCTAAATATATGTATTCAGCTAGTGTAAACATGCATGATGCTATCACAGTGAATGCGAGGCTGAAACTGAAGCGTACGTTACCCTTTGTTTCCACTGACAAATGTGCCGCGTGACTCATTTCCCCGCACACAATTATCTTAGGTCGGTGTTTAACAGTTTGACTTCTGAGATTCAGATCGAGCTCTAGGTAATTTTTCTTCGAACTGGTTGGTTCGACTTTTAAGAAATTCGAGTTCTAATGAATTAGAGAACTGAGGTACCACTGTATCTTTATTGAATGTCCTGTGAAACGGCGGTGGTCTTGCTCTTGAACAATATTCATACACAAAGATCTAAATTCATGAACACAGTCTCATGTTGATAGCATTAATAGCTGAATTACAATTAGCCTAAGCCATAGGGCGTGATGTGATGATAAGCTTCAAAATTGAAGATACTCCCTCACAGCTATCTAAAAATCATACTGCAAGTGGCAATGAAACATGACGTAGCTAGCCAGTAGGGCTGCACAATTTGGGGAGTCATATTGTGATTATAGAGGTCAGTATTGCAATATAAAAGATATGATAAATTTTAATCACAGAAAAAACTCACAATTATTACTTTTTTCTTGCAATTGCAACTTTATTTCTTGCAATACACAGTTCTTTTTAACACCCACTAAATAACCAGAGCGATTGCTCCCACTTTACTGGCTCAGGCGCGGACTGAAACAAGAATCGTTTCAGCCCTATATGGGACAAGCTAATGTTAAAAAAAAACTTACGTTTTTTTCCCCTTTGAACCCCAGCTGATAAAGCGTCTTGCTTGAAATTGTGGATTTTCCACTGTGGTTGCTGGGGGCAAGGGCCTGGCGCCAATCCTACCAGAGGCACCGTTTTGTGGTCTGAATAGGCTCCGGACCTCGACATCTACACTGGCAGTATTCACAGGCGAAGCTGTGGCAATCGCGCTTGACATGCAACTTGTTAGTTAAGGTGAACCCAGGAGGTTTCACAGAAGATTAATCGCATCTTCGACGCTTCAGCTGCTACTGTTACTGTCTGCCATGGTGAGGATAGGTCAGTGCCCGATCTGTTTGCAAATGCGCACGCTTCTTGCCCGATTTCCGCCCGCGCCAATACTATAGCACATGCGCGTTACCCACCTTCCGGTAACACTGAAAAGGCTTCCGGGCGCATTGAAAATTCACTCTCTCCCCTGTTTCATCTGCTCTCCTCATCCATTCATATCTTTCCTCCCCCTGAATTCAGCTCGTAATTCAAGAGGCTGTGTTGACATGACAGCAGTATTATACACCTCGCAAATGGTGACAGTGTATGGGTGTTTTGAGATGTGATGCATGTCGCGACAATATGTGTATTGAGTGTTAACAAGATATAGTGCATCTCATCTGTGTATATGTGTAAGTGTGTTCAGTGGTGGGGACATATAGATTAAATGTGTATGTGCATGTCTTTCAGTGGGACCTATAGATTAAATGTGTGTGTGTACACATTTTCAAGTGTTTGTGCACGTTTTTCAGTGCTTTAAGTCCCACACAGCTTCCTATATTTATCTCAACAATATTCTTAGCCCTCATTTTGTCCGTCAAACACACCATGGACATCCTCTCAGTTCCGAGCAAATTCTTTGTACAGCACTTCGCTTCTTTGCTAATGGCAGCTTTCTGTACAATATTGGTGATGCTCAACACATTTCTAAGGCGATCATCTGTCGGTGTATCAGACAGGTTACTCTTGCGCTTAAACGTTTTCGCTACACGTTTGTGGCATTTCTTAGTCAGAGATGTAGTAGAATAATCAAGGAAGAATTCCACAGAATTGCAGGTATGAAGTAATAGCCTCATATATTTAGTAATATGCTTTAACATTTGAAGCAATAAACAATTGTAGGTTAAGACTAGATTAAATACAGTTACGCTTTTTGCGTTGTTACACCATACAAAACTAGAAACTGACTGTTGTACCTGTTCAAATTAATTAGGCTTATGCCCTCTGTCACGCTTTAGCCAGGAAAGAGGCGGAGATTCAGAAATGCAGGGACCAGAGGGGTTTAATGGGGAGAACAGGTTACAGTCACGGGAGGAGAACAATCCCGTTCTCTGTGGCGAAACCTGCTTTCCTCTCCCGATGGTACGGGCGAGGGCTGCTGACGCGAGTGGGGTCTCCCACTCGGAGAGCCGGTGCAGAAGTACAGAAACGGCGCGCAGGTATCGTGGTCTAGGTGCGTGGTCCGGGGTCGATGCCAGTGAAGTCCGTCCGACGATGACACAGGTAGACAAGGAACAAGAGGCGGGGAGAGCAGGACGTGGTGAGACAGTAGAATCAAGGACGGGAGCGGGTCTAAGGAGGGAAGGCAAGGAGGCAGGGATCAAACACCGGGACGACAGGTAAGGCAGGATGATGTGGGAAGACGGGAGACAGAAAAAACGCTCAGCAAGGCTCGGTAACATAGGCTCAATACTTCGCGATGCGCATAGGCAACTGTTCTCCTTTTAAAACAGGGTTAAGCAAGTGCTGACGTGTTGCACCTGACGGGCCCCGCCTTCGAGGGCGTGACAGTACCCCCCCCCGACGGCCGCCTCCCGGAGGCCGTCGCTGCTTACGGGGTCGTCCCCGGGGACGGGGGGCCGGTTTGTCCGGGTGAGCTCGATGGAACGCCCCCCTTACGGCAGCATCTGTCACGGAGGAAGCAGAAACCCAACAGCTGTCGTCTGGGTCGTCCCCCGCCCAGTTAACCAGATATTGGAGGAGCCCACGACGTCGTCGGGAATCCAGAATGGCTTGGACTTGAGAAGAAGGGCCCTCCTCGGCGACGGGGGGAAGTTCCTCGACTGGGGTTTCTGAGACAGGACGCAACCCGCTATATCTAACAGGTTTAAGCAGGGCTATATGAAAGGTGGGACAGATGCAATATATACGAGGCAATTGAAGTTTCACCGTCACAGGTCCCATTCTCTGCGCTATTTTGAAGGGTCCTATGTACCGTGCTGTTAGCTTACGGCAACCAGGGATGCGGAGGTTCTTTGTGGATAACCACACCATTTGTCCTGCTCGGTAGGGGAACCCTGATCGTCGATGCTTGTCTGCTTGGACCTTGTAGCGCTTGGATTGTACTCCTAGGGCTGCTTGGATGCGGCGCCACGCTTGTTTGCTGTTCTGATACCAGGTCTCTACGTGGGGCACCGGTCCTGGAGGTGCGTCCCAAGGGAACAGGGGAGGCTGGAAACCCAATACACATTGAAAAGGAGTCAAGTTAGTAGTCGGACTCACCTTGGAGTTTAGGGAATATTCCACCCATACTAGATGGTCTGACCAATTCGTGGGCTCTGATTGACATAGAAGTCGCAGGGCTTTGGATACCTCGCGGTTCGTTCGTTCGGCCAAACCGTTCGACTGGGGGTGATACGCTGAGGTAAGGCTGAGGGATATCTGCAACTTGGCACAAAACTCTCTGAAAACTCGGGAAGTAAACTGAGGACCGCGGTCGGAGACGATGTCTTCAGGGATGCCTGTGAAACGAAACAACTCCCTAATCAGGATGTCAGCGAGGTAGACAGCAGTAGGTAGTTTCGGTAGTGCAACCAGCTGGCACATTTTAGAAAAGCGATCGACGATCGTTAAAATCACGGTCCTAGGAAGGTCAGTGATGAAATCCATCACCACATGTGACCATGGTCTCGAAGGCACAGGTAGGGGTTGCAAAAAGCCGGCGGGACTTAAAGAGGATGCTTTACACCGCACACAATCTGGACAGCTGTCTACAAAATCCTGAACTTGTTGGCGCCACCCGGGCCACCAGTACCTGCGTGCCACGAGGAGTTGGGTAGCAGACACCCCCGGGTGTCCTGTCCCGGGCTGCGCATGAATCCACTGTAGCAGCTCCAGGCGATGCTGGCGTGATACGTACAGCGCACCCGGGGGGCAGCCCGACGGGATCGCGCGATGTTCGTTTCTTAACCTGATGGCTTCCTCCAATCCCCAGGTGATGGAGGAGATGAAGCAAGAAGGGCTGAGGATTGGGTCATTGCGGTCTTCGCTCTCCGGAGGATCGAACTGTCTAGATAAGGCGTCTGCTTTGATATTCTTTTTCCCTGGGAGGTAGCTGACTTGGAAGGTGAAACGCGCAAACCATTGCGCCCAGCGAGCCTGGCGGGATGAGAGTCTTTTGGCAGATTGGAGGTATTCCAAATTACAATGATCCGTAAGTACCACGAAGGGGTGACGAGCCCCTTCTAACCAGTGTCGCCATTCTTCAAGAGCTAATTTCATAGCGAGAAGTTCTCGATCACCCACCTCGTAGTTACGTTCGGCCGCCGTCAATTTCCTCGAGTAGTAGGCACAAGGATGTCTTCGTCCATTCTCTGGATCGCGTTGAATCAAGATTGCTCCAACCCCGGCCTTGGAAGCATCCACTTCAACTTCGAACGGGAGTTCTGGGTTAGGCTGTCGTAGCACTGTAGCAGTGCAAAAGGCTCGCTTCAGGCGAGCGAAAGCAAGACTGGATTCAGGGGTCCAGCGAAGCCGAGTGGGTTTGTCGCGAGTCAGGGAGGTGAGGGGAGCGGCTATCCGACTGTAATCCCATATGAACCGTCTATAGAAATTAGCAAAACCCAGGAAACGTTGGAGGTCCTTGAGGGTCCAGGGCTGTGGCCAACTCTGGATAACCGTGATTTTTTGCTCGAGGTGGAGGGTTGAATAATTCCCTGTTTTAGACCCTCTCGGATGTAGGTCTCCAATGATTCCTCCTCCCTCAAAGAGACAGGGTATAACCGGCCTCGGGGCAATTTTGCTCCGTCCAAAAGCTCGATTGCGCAATCGCAATCCCTATGAGGAGGGAGGCCGGAGGCACCCTCCTTACTGAACACATCTAAGAATTCTAAGTACTCCTCCGGAATGGCATCTAGGTTCTCTGGTGCTGGGCTCTCCACTCCGGTAGCTCTGCAGGGCACAGACATACATTCACGTAGACACTGTTCAGACCAGGCGGCGATCTCCCCCGTTCGCCACTCAAACCGGGGATTGTGCTTTCGCAACCACGGGAGTCCTAGGATTAAAGAATTTTTAGCTTTGGGCAGTACATACACCTCTAGTGATTCTGAGTGTAGAACCCCCACCTGCAACACAAAGGGATGAGTACGATGGACTATGGTTCCATTCTCCATCCGTTCCCCAGTTACCCCTTGTACTGAGATGGGATAGGCTAACTTCTGGAGAGGCAGCTCCATCTGCTTGGCCAGCTGGGCATCTATGAAGTTGCCTGCTGCCCCGTTGTCAATGAGCGCGGTCCTTCTATGTCGTCTACCTCCCCACTCTAAATAGACCGGTACAGTGAACTGAGAGAGAGAAGTCATGGAAAGTGAGGAAACACCTACCGGAAGCATGACTTCTTGGTGAGTTGGGCGAGTAGGACACGACGAGATGGAGTGCCCTGTGCCCCCACAATACAAGCACAGGCCCCCTTGGAGCCATCGTCGTCTCTCAGTGGACGTCAGTGGGGATCGACCCACCTGCATGGGCTCCGCTGGCTCGATAGCGAGGAGAGGAGGCCCGCGGGGGGGTTCTGCCAGGTGACGCCGGCGACGACGATCCCTCACCGTGTTATCCAGTCGAATGGCTTGTCTGACTAACTCATCGAATGACGGGGCCTCTCCTTTATGAGAGAGTTCATCTTGTAGATCCGGATTTAACGCTTTGAGAAAGATGGTTTGAAGGCAGTCATCCGGCCACCTTAAGTTTGCCGCGATGGTTCGGAACTCAAGAGAGAACTCAGCCGCCGTACGGTTGCCCTGCCGACATTCTAGCAACCGAAATCCGGGTCTCCTCCCTACCGCCGGATGATCGAAGACCTCCACCAGGGCGCGGTGGAACTGTTGTGCGGATCGCAGTAAGGGGCTGTCGTCTGCCCATAGAGCCGTCGCCCATTCTCTAGCCTGTCCGGTAAGTAAAGAGATTGTGAACCGCACTTCAGCCTCAGGAGTGCGGAACATCTCAGGGTGTTCCTCCACGTATATATACCGCATTGCATGAGGAACCCCTTGCATCGATCTGGGTGTCCATCATAGCGTTCAGGGAGAGCGATCGGTGGAGAAGCGGGAGAACGAGGAGGAGAATCGGGTAACGGCACCTGCGCTGCGTGGGAGGCTAGGAGTCGCTCCATGGCGGTCACGCGACTCTCGAGGGTCCCTGCTGAATCCATCTCGAGGCGAAGTATTCTGTCACGCTTTAGCCAGGAAAGAGGCGGAGATTCAGAAATGCAGGGACCAGAGGGGTTTAATGGGGAGAACAGGTTACAGTCATGGGAGGAGAACAATCCCGTTCCCTGTGGCGAAACCTACTTTTCTCTCCCGATGGTACGGGCGAGGGCTGCTGACGCGAGTGGGGTCTCCCACTCGGAGAGCCGGTGCAGAAGTACAGAAACGGCGTGCAGGTATCGTGGTCTAGGTGCGTGGTCCGGGGGTCGATGCCAGTGAAGTCCGTCCGACGATGACACAGGTAGACAAGGAACAAGAGGCAGGGAGAGCAGGACGTGGTGAGACGGTAGAATCAAGGACGGGAGCGGGTCTAAGGAGAGAAGGCAAGGAGGCAGGGATCAAACACCGGGACGACAGGTAAGGCAGGATGATGTGGGAAGACGGGAGACAGAAAAAACGCTCAGCAAGGCTCGGTAACATGGGCTCAATACTTCGCGATGCGCATAGGCAACTGTTCTCCTTTTAAAACGGTTAAACAAGTGCTGACGTGTTGCACCTGACGGGCCCCGCCTTCGAGGGTGTGACACCCTCTTTGTTAGGATTTCCAGGTGTGATTAGCTGCATAGATGGCACACATATTCCCATTAAGGCTCCTTCAGTAAATGAAGGAGACTATGTGAATAGAAAGTCATTCCACAGTATTAGTATGTGCAGATAGGTGAGTTTCTAGCTTTTAGTAGTTTACTGCATTGAATTATTGGCCTACTTTACAGTACATCTACAGCAACTAATCACTGTTCTGCATTGTGAAGATTATATGTGACGCGGCCTATGTCATCAGCAATGTGGAGCAAAGTGGCCTGGGTATGTGCATGATGCCAGAATGTTCCGTGAATGCACACTGAGTGCTAGACTTGTATACAGTGCAGCTATATTATAATCTTAAGCAATATCTTGTTCCCTCATATGGCACCTTAACATGTAAACTGTCTACTCATTATTGTAGAGGAGTTCAGTGGTTACCTACTCGGTGACAGGGGGTACCCATGCCAGCCCTATCTGCTGACCCCATACCCTGATCCTGAGCCTGGCACACAGCAAAGATAACTTGGCTAACAGCAGGACCCGGGCCAGAATAGAGATGACCCTGGGCATACTGAAGGCCCGTTTCCAGTGCCTTCGTGGGCTCCATGGCACCCCAGAAAGGGCCTGTGATATCATTGTTGCATGCGTAGTCCTGCACAATATTGCAATGATGAGAAGAGAAACCTGGGTTGCTGCACCAGAGGTTGACCCTGATAACAACCCTGACATTCCTGTTGATGCAACAGATGGACAAGCTGTTCGAAACGCAATATGTTCTAATCATTTCCAGTAAATAAGTTTCAAATAAATACAAATGACAATCATTTTATGAACTCTTCTTTATTTCCTGTAATTGAATATGCAAAACAGCATTTTAATATTTTGTTTTGAAAGACAGTTAACGATCCATCAACTTATGCCACTACCCACCTTTAACTGATGTTCCAATATTTGTATTTCTATTTGGGTTTTCTGCATGTTTCGTTTAATGTGTTCCATTTCCAGATCTGATTTTTCAATTTGTTTCTCAAGGCACATTTTGTACAACTGCGTTACATGGAGCTATTAGAATACACAAAAATGTTACATCTTGGCAGTATTGCACTGTGAAAATTGTACCGCTATAAATATAACTTAGAAAATAGACACTTGTAGCTAAAGACATTTTCATTTAATGAGGAGAATTAAATTAAACAATTTTGAACATAGTAATAGTAAGTTTCAAGTAAGTTTTTAGCAAACCAACTAAAACAGAATAAAGAGAAAGTAGCAATCTCTTCATTTACAGACCCCAATGGGAAGGCAACTCAGATAAATAGTATATTTAGGGACTTCTATAAAAAATTATACTCACCTAATATTAATCCAACCAATTTTGAAATAGAAGAGTTCTTAAACAACATCGACCTACCAAAATTAAATAATGAACAAATAACGGCATTAGAGTTACCTCTCTCAATAGTGGAACTTCACGATGCACTACAATGTATGCCTAACGGGAAAGCCCCAGGTCCAGATGGATTTCCAGGAGAATTCTACAAAACATTTTGGCCTCTGCTAGCACCACTATTCCATACAATGGTTATAGAAATTAAAGAAATTGGCAGCATCCCCCCAAATATGAATTGTGCAGATATTAACTGCTCCTCAAACCTGACAAAGACCCTGCTCTCCCCTCTAGCTATCGACCAATATCACTCATGAATGCGGATCTTAAAATCATCAGCAAGGCACTGGCTAGTAGAATTGATAAAGTGACACCTTATATAATACATCCAGATCAAACGGGTTTCATTAAAGGCAGACAGTCCACTAACAACATGAGGAGACTAATTGGCGTAATAGTCTACTGCAACATTTAAAATAAGGGAGCCATAATCGTCTTATTGGATGCAGAAAAGGCTTTTGACAGGGTCAACTGGAAATTTCTAATGGCAACCTTACTAAAATTTGGATTTTGCGAGAACTTCGTAACCTGGATTAAAATTTTACACAGTTCACCTAAAGCTTGTGTAAAAACGAATGATCAAATCTCCCCACCTGATGCCCATTCTGACCATTATGGCAGCCCCGGGTGTTTCTCAATATGCGTACTTGACCATACTTGTGTTCTCGTATACCCAATTTACATCATCTTCCATCGCCAAAGACCAGTTCCAATACTAATAACGGAATTACAGAGGATGGCAAAATCCCCAGATGTTGTTCTTGCCCTGTCCCAAATATCAAAGGTGATAGTTGCATCCTCACTAAACGAGACCAATCCCATGATTCATTGCACTCCAAGTTCATTCTTGGGAGGCAAGTTAGCAAGACTGATCTTGCCTTGACCACAAGTACGGTCTTTGCGTTCATGGTATTGAGAAACACCCTCTGTTTAGTTTTCCCCAAGACCGGTCTAACTCACCGTTGGCTCTTTGTACCAGTAAAGCAAGGTCTGCTTCAGTACAAACCAGTATTTCCTCCACTTGATTCCCAGAAAGGCCTTCACCTCCCACTTCTTGTGGAGCCAGCCCTGGCACTCGGTGACACCCAGCTCTTTAACAGAGATCTTCCTTCGACTCATAGTTCCGTCTACACAGCAAGGTACTGCTTTTAGAGGGCATGCTGAAGCTGTGGTTCTGGGTCTTACCTAAGGCTGTAGAACTGTCTTTCTCACACGCTACAGGGGAGACTTCAGGTTTTTCTAGCCCACACATTAGTTACGCGAGTCCTTATTTGCTTAACGACTCAGTTCATGGAGTTTCCATGTTAATCACTGAGCTTCTAATGAAAATGTACTTTTTCTAAGCTGACCATGAGAACAGTACTTCTGTGGGTCTGATATGGAGACTCAGGCAGCATGCATTTCATATGTTTATACATCACAAAAATAAACAGAAACAGAACATATTTCACATCATATGAACCATCAGCATCATGCAAGGATCATGTCAAAACATTGCAGTAACAGCTTACCCCCCCCCCCCCCCCCATTAGCTAAATTTAGCTGTGGGTTGCGAAGCTGGCTTTTGTTAATTGTTTTGGCCTTAGGCACTCCTGAGTCCTTCTGCACCAGGTGTATTTGTGCAGTGTCCATGGCGTGTCAATAAAAAACAAAAAAATACCCCTTTGTTCACTTGTATTCCTTTGTCCTAACTCCCCTTTCCCTTTCAATCTATTACACCCCAACCTTAGACTGAGGCTCATAACAACATTTAAAATAAACTATTATTACAAAAATGGTTACTGCATGAACATCAGGGTGTCCTAAAATAAACTAACTAAAAACAGTGATCACGTGGAATTAGGGGGTCAATCGTTCCACACCTGTCATATCAACATAAAGGAACACTCCCTACCTTGCTGAGCAAGTTCTCTCTGTTATACCTACCTCTGCAATCTGATCACCTTAGTAATCTCACTGTTGTATACCTATTTATTTCTTGTTTCCACAGTTCACACATTAACTTGACTTCTAGATAAACAGTTTGTGTTTTTTATTGCTGATTTCTAAAGGGATACCTTGGCATTGTTTGAGTGCCAGTCTGAAGTCACAATCATCCAGGGCTGCAAAAAGGTCTGATGAGAAGCTGAGGTGTCTCTTGGTACCTGAAAGGCTCTCAGTTCCAGCAGATAATACAGGAATGTAAGGGCAGAGGGCAGGGCAGTGGGGTTTGGGATACTGAGGGTATGTTGTAGGGCTGTAGGGGGGTGGAGTTCTGCAGCATAAAGGGTGCTATCTGATTGGCTGGATGAGGCTATGGAGTAGAAGGGTTAGATTACATGGTAGTTTGAGCAGCAGTTCGAAGGTACAGCTGAGGTTGCTGTCCATGAACCTTGCTAACTTCATTGGGGATTTGGTGCTGGTCCTGAAGCTCTGACCCAGATTCTCAACACTGAGAGCCTGGGTAGGACAACAAGGCTCAATACCCTGCAACACTGCTAGAGGCAAAATGGAAGACAGGCACATGTTCACCTTATTACAAAAGCATTAGATACCTCATAGAGTTTGTAGCCACTTTATCACCTGTTCCAGCACATGTATACCCATGCCTTTGGCAGAAAATGACAGGGTGCAGTGGTTCTCGTGGTCAGATTATGTGATTCTTTCCTGCAACGTCCCACCAGATGTTTTGAAGGTTGCCCCAACATAGGGATCGCAATTACGATCCTGCAGGGCCAGAATTCAACATAGTTTGCATATTTCCTTGCTCAAACATTAAACCTGGTAATTAGCGATTAAGATGTGTTGCAATCTGCAAACTGATTCTGGCCATTTGGGACTGGAGAACCCTGCCCTAGCATTTTTTGAGAGTCGGTTTTTGGTTTGTTGGCACAACTTGTGGCAATAGCATCAACTTATCTGATGACTGTGTTGGCTAAGGTTTATTTTGGGTATATTTTCAAATCCGTTTTTGCTTCATAAATATCACAATGTTTATAGCAAAAAAAATCACGACGTGATATTTTACCAATATCTTGCAGCCCTAGATCTGCTTTAAATAGCAAGGATAGCTGATGCCACTCATTTTCTTATTGATTTGGAACCAAGATAATCCAAGGTTTACATCTCAATACCAGTACTGATATTTGATGTTGGCCCCTTTGAGGATTAAATTTAATGTTATCTGCCACTCAAACGGCAGCTCATTAGTTTACAAGGCAGACATTGCCCCTTTTATGTGAATGTCTGCAGATTAAGAAACCTAGAGTCAACTTGCCAAATTGATAACCACCATCATAGTACCATTTAACTCTGATTGCAGCAATCATGATTAGTTAACCTGGCTCTATTGAGCCAGAAATTTGCTTTTTAAGTTTTGTCATTGGATGGGTCTAATCAAAGCATTTCTAGGTACAAAGGAGTGTGTAGCAGTTTAACCTGCAAGGCATGTAGCCTACAAAATAAATAGCTTTGATCAGTATCCTGTTTGTGGTCTTTTTGTGTATTCTTGTGTTATGCCAAATATTTGGTAATTATTTTCATGAAATATAGGTGTTAGCAATCTGACATCTGTGATCCTGTAGGATGCTCCATCTTCCTTGCACGTGGAACACTAAGTCGCTTAGATAAATGATGGATGAGCAATGAATCCACAAACAGAAAAGGAATCTCAGCATCGCCGCTGTTGTTACATTATTCAACTTTATTTCTCGAATTGTCACACACAGAAATGGGGACACCACAAGTTCAAATGCAGGGACAAGGAGTGGGACATTGTTAAAAAACGATACACAATCCCATGACACTTTCCAACACTGTCATTCCGTCACGGGAATAGCGGACATGATGACAAACCAGTCTGCCGAGAGGATGTGCAGTTGGTCCAAGAATCCGGACAAAACCAGTTGGGACAGAGCTATTTACAACAACAGTAATTTCTTACTTTAAAACACACCAGCGAAAAACTGCAGAAACAGGCAGAACCAGCCTCTGGAAAACCAAAGCAGGTCACTAACGAAGTTTCCATTTTGGTCCACTTTCATGGTATTTTTAATTTTACCATCACTACATGCTCTTTCAGCTGGACAATCTTCTGGAAAGGGACACTACACACAATTTTGTGCTGTTATAAATTATTACAAAAACACAAGGAGGTGGGATGCACAACCTCAGAGATACTGACTGCATTTTTATTTAAAAGCACAAGTAGAATAGCAGGACAGAGTGAGTAGTAGGTTATACTGGCATTGTTATAATGGCAGTAGTATTAAAAGCTGGGGTTCCGGCTTGATGGGCGTGAAAAGATTGTATGGAGCCATGCTTCTTCAGCTGCAGTAGTACTGGCCAGCATTGGCTCGCCGCCTCTTCCGGCTCTGCTGCTGCTCAAAGAAGCGCTGGATGTCTTCGGGGGTCACCACCTGTTAGGAAGTGAAGGAGCAGAACTCAGCACAGCTAAGGCAGCTTCCAGTGGCATATTCCTCACCTCAAGAAATGCTGCCAATCACTGGACCAGAGCAATTTGATTGGACCCGGAACTCGCTCTGACCAGATGGGACATTGGTACAACAGATTCTCAACAATCTGACATCTGCTGATTGTAGAGCCCTCAGCATCCTCATACCACGTGACCTGAGCACAATGTCCAACAGCATCTTCTAGGTTCTCTCTGGGTACTCACCTTCCAACTCGGCAGTCATTCCTGTGTTCCCTCAAGCCTCTTTCCTAGGGCCACTGCTCTTTGTATTATACATCCTACCCATTGGCTGTACTGTTAACAATCTAATCTCAACTTCTACTGTTGGTGATGATATCCAGATGTACATCAGGACTAACTCAATCCACTCACCACCTATGTCCCAAATCAAAGACTGTTTATCGGCAATCAAGATCAGGTTGACCAACAACTTTCTCAAATTCAATAGTGACAAAAATCCATCCTCAATAAAGCTGCCTTGATTCCACATTGAAGGAACAGCAGTTCTCCTCCCACTGATAGGTTACAGCCTTGGAGTTATTCTAGAATCCCCTCTTCATCTTCCATGTATGTAACATTGCACAAATCAGACCTTGCCTCTCCCTCATCCACGCCTTCATTCCAGCTGCCTCAACTACTGTAACTCCCTCCTGATGGGCATCAGCTCCCAATCCCTGCACAAGCTTCAAATGGTCCACAACTCTGCAGCTCACCTCCTCACCATGTGGTTTACATGCAATAAAGTTGAAAGATAAAATGAAAGAACAGGGTCGGCGTCATGGGGGGGCATTCAACGGCCATGTCCCCCAAATAAGCCATTGTGTGCCCCCAAACGGCACCCACTAAGGACACCATCTTTTATAATTCTTATTATAATTCTTATAATTTTATAATCCAAAGATCTTTGGTAATAATATACTAATCAGAATGAAACCCACCAATCATGAGATGAATGTTAACATTCCATTAGCCACACTTCCTTACCTTTCCTTCATGTGCAAACCTCTGCAGATACTCCTTCAGCTCTGTCTTCATATCATTGTACTCTAATAAAGGGAAAGGTAGCACTGTTAACTCCCTTCCCAGCTCAGCAGTTTGGAAGCAGCTCCCCTTTCAGGCAGGAGGTCTCACCATAGATGATCTCCAGCTGCTGCACACGGTCCAGCGTGTTAAGTGCTGACATCAGTGGGTCACGACCCTCGGACATACCCTCCTGATCCGTTGTCTTACCCTTGTTCTCATAGGCTAGGACTGTGTCTGACTCATCCAGCAGGAAGGGCACCCCCACATCAATGTAGACAGCCTACACCGGGGGGGAAGGGATAAATAGAGTGGCATGTACATGAGAATCAGGAGCGGGAGACTTGTGGTCCACGACCTGGCTGAGTTGAGAAAACAGTACCTTGCAGTTGGTGCAGGTGCACAGTCTGGAGCGCCAGAACTGAGGCCAGAAGACAGCTCCCTCCCTTGGCCTGGACAGTACTCGAGCCTCCAGTTCCGTCAGCCTGCAATGCACTGCTAAACCCTCCACCTCCTGGTGTTTTCGCTTGCCAGATATGGCTCCATTAGCCTGGACCTTCAAAGGGGAGACGACACGAGCTGTGACTGTGTGGTTATAGAAAAATAATCAACACCTTTCAGATACAAGAATTAAACAGTACTGTGGTATAATGGTGAGTAAAGCATCATCAGCACCAGTATCTCCTAGTCACAGTGGAAATCTCTCTACCCATCACTAAGCTTTTGCACATTAGCCCAATCCTTACTGGACAGCTCCCTCTACTGGTCACAGGAAGCATGTGTGATTACTGGTAACACACTGGTCAGTACCTTCTCTTCCTCCTGACAATGCAAGCTGGTCGAGGGTTCCTCTGTGCCATTCCTACAGCTGCTGTCAATCTCCTCCTTCTTCACAACCACCTTCTCTTCCTTTATCTCATCATCTGCCTTGACTGAGTTCACACACAGACACACAGTATGACCCTTCAGATAGTGACTAGCGGCTGTTGCTGAGCCTGACCCAGGAAGCTCACCTGCCAGATGGGTGGCGTAGGTCCACAAGAAAGGTGCCTTGTTCATACAGGCCTCGCAAACCATCTCCTGCATTTCCACCCCTTCTGCCACCCTGCAGCCCAGGTGCTGCAGACCAGAGCAGAGCATCAGAGCACCATAAAGACCTTCTTTCCAATCAGGTACCAAATCCCTTTGTTACTGTTAAGTTTTGCTCACTTGAAATTTTGCTTAAAAGCAGTAGTTGTCAATCCTGCTCTTGGAGGAGTCCCTGCCAGAATGTTTTCATTCCAACTCTACCTTAATCAGACTCAGATGGTCCTTAATAGGCTAATAATTAATGTGATAGGTTGAAAGCAGTGGAGGCTGGAATGAACATACTCATTTAAAACTGAATACACTGCTTTAAGATATTTTGAGTGATGGTGAAAAATATAAGGAATTGCATGCAATCACATTCTTGAATACATTATGGGGGAAGTACTCCCTGTGCTTCAGAACTTTACAAGGTTTTGTCAACAGTTTACAACACTTACTCTCCCGTGGAACCAGTCCTCGCAAACGATGCACTGAATCATCTCATCTGGAATCTAGGAGAAAGAGACAGTCCTGCGTGGGCAAACCTGCTTACAATAACAAAGACAGACAAGCACATACGCCAACTGAAAAAACAAAAGAAATATAAAAACCACCACCCACGTAACCGTACTGGCACACTAACACTCGAATATACTTCAAAATGATTCCAATCAACCGCTTCAACAGCACAACACAAGTGCACCCCGCGTCTACTTCGCTCCCTCACAGTGCAACAATCCTAGCAATCTCTACAGCAATCCCAGCAGCCTCAGTATGGAAAACGTATTCGCAAACTAAATTCAGGCACGTTAGTGACCATTTTAGGCACCATCTGGAGCACTGTATGTCGGTAAATTTCAGTGTTTTGCACAAAAGTATTAGCTAAACAGCTACACGGGTTAATAAACAGCGCAAGTGTTATCGACAGCGGCGGGTGTCGCGAGTGCCGTTTCTGTCTGCGTACCTTCGCAAAAAACACGAATGTCTATCTAATGTCTGTAACATTAACTCGGAAAAGGACAGTTGCTCCTGAGCTTTGCTCGGTCGCCAGTCGGGGCCGGGTGGACATTTTCCACTTTTTTCCCGCTCTGGCAGTAGCCTGCTTTGAGAGGGTTTTTGTGGTTTTTTGGCCTCCCAAGAGCAATTTTGCTTTATTTCAGTTAAACGTGGTTCAGTTGGAAGTTATTCTCGGGTAAGTAATTGTTAATTTGGTTATTTTAAAGGTTTAATTACTAAGGTTATCATCTCTGACCTTATTGGATACTTTAAAAAGTTCAGTTTTAACACAAGTCTTAATTGTGTTTTATTGGACTCCGCACTTTATTATATTAACTATACGTTAATTTAATCACGTAAAAATTAAATACGCTATATAAATATACTGGGCTGGTATGGTTAAGGTTCGTGACCTCGAGGAGCAACTGACTCAAACACAACAAGGAGTTAGACGAAAGAGTTAATACGCCTTTTAGAGAGACTGTGTGTACGTCACAAGAGGGGAAGGGGGAGAATGAAGAACAGATAGGTCGAGAGAGCTGGGTGAACGTAGGTCATAGACGTAGAAAAGGGTGTACACAGTTTACAGAGGTGGCATCACCTGAAGTGACTGTGTCTAACCGCTTTCACGTGCTTCCAGCTTTAGAGTGAAGTGCAGCTTTATTGCACTTCATATTGCACTCATCTAACTTTTAGCACTGCCTATAGTCTCCCTTACTTTGGATAATTGCATTTATTTCCACCACCTTCTCCTGGGGGGTGCTGCCTGGAGCCCTCAATCTATCAAGATGTCCAGCACACCCTGCAACATGTGACGTCGCCACTACCAATGACGTCCGTGCATCCAGCTCGCCGTTCTGCCTGTGTCATCTTCCTTGTATGACCCGCTCCCTGCCTTCTGGCTGCCTGGCGATTGGAGGGAGTGGTGGCACCGGCTTGTCATCTCCCCCCTGCTCCCCGTTTGTGTTTCAGATTTAACTGTATTTGACTCTCCCTGCCGGTCCCTGGAGGATGGGCTCCCCCTTTGAGTCTGGTCCCTCCCAAGGTTTCTTCCTTCTGGGGAGTTTTTCCTTGCCACTGTCGCCTATGGCTTACTCACTGGGGGCTTTGGGTCAGGATGCTGTAAAGCATTTTGGGACAATGTAATGTTGTGATAATGCGCTATACAAAAATAAATTTGTTGTTGTTGTTGTTGTAGTAGAGCTGGAAGAGACTGGGGAGGCAGGTGGGCACTTGGGCACTGAGGAGCCCCCTCCTCCCAGGAGGAGGGAGGTTGTGGTAGTAGGGGATTCAATTACAGTATTAGAGGTGTAGACAGTTATGTGTGCACCCGTGATAGAGGGTCCCGTACAGTGTGTTGCCTGCCTGGTGCCCAGGTAGGGGACCTTCTGAATCGTGTGCACAGGATTTTGGCCCCAGCTGGGGTGGTTCCAGTGGTCATGGTGCAACTTGGCACCAATGACATAGGAAAGGGCAGGAGGGCTGTTCTGCAGGATAAATTTACAGATGTCGCGGATGAGTGTAGAAGCAGAATGTTCACAGTAGTATTCTCTGGAATACTTCCCCTGCCGTGTGCAAGCCAGGCTAAGTTAGCTGAGATAAGGAGATTAAACGCGTGGCTAAAAGGGTGGTGTAAGAAAGAGGGGTTTAGGTTTATGGGGCACTAGAAGACCTTCTGGAACAGGTGGGACCTGTTCAAGCCGGATGGGTTGCATCTGAACCAGAGGGGAACCAGTGTATCGGGGAGGCGTATGTGTACAGTAGTTGAGGAATGTTTAAACTAGGGACTGGGGGGGCAGGGAGGTTAGTTATGAATATAGGTGGGGGGAGACGGAAAGCCCAAATTAATATTAAAAGTGTGCACTGTAAAAGGCCTACCCTTTGTGGTCTGTATTTGAACGCTAGGAGTATTAGAAACAAAATTCATGATTTAGAGGTTTCAATTCCATCAGACTCTTACAACATTATAGGAATAACAGAAACATGGATGAGTGACAATGATGGAGAAGAATATAATATGGATGGTTACACGTTGTTCCGTAGAGACCGGATAGGCAAGAAGGGAGGTGGTGTTGCAGTATACGTAAAAGAAAACTTGCAGACAAGGGAGCTCACTGATAAAAATAAAAGTACAGAAGCTGTATGGGTAAAACTAGATACTAAAACCTCGAATGGCCTAATTGTCGGGGTTAGCTACCTAATGTAGCTGCAGAGGAAAGCAGAATGTTATATAACAATATCAGGATTATGAGTCATAAAAACGATGTGGTGGTTATGGGTGATTTTAATTTACCTGGGATACAGTGGGACATAAGTTCATTTACAGAAGAGCCAGAGACTGAGATGATGGAATTACAGGATTGTTTTTCACTCAGTTTGTTAATACCCCTACCAGGGGAGAAGCCCCTTCTTGGTCTTGTTTTCTCTAACAACCAAGATAGGATTGGAAAATTAGAGGTTTTAGAACCACTGGACGGTAGTGATCACAACATGATCAAAGTGCAAGTCCAAAACAAAAATATACAATGTGAGGAAGGCTAACTTTAATGGAATGAGAAACTAGAAACTGTAAACTGGATGGAGTGAAACAGCAAAACTGTTGAAGAGGCATGGGGATTTTTTAAAAGCACATTGTTGCAAGTGCAAGAGGACTTCATACCTGATTCCAGCAAAACTAAATCTAGGAAACTGCAGCCAAGGTAGTTTACAATGGAAATTAAGAATAAAGTCAGGAGGAAAAGGGCTCTCTTCCACAAATGGAAATTAACTAATGGTTTCAAAATAGACCAGGAGTATCCAAGTCTACAGGTTGAGTTTAAAAATGACATTAGACGAGCTAAAAGGAATGTAGAAAGGAAGATTGTATTGGAGGCTAAGGATGACATTTGGAGGAAGAGAAGGATGACGTTTCTTCCAATATTTTAACTCCAAAGGAGCTCTAAAAGCGGAAATCACTAATCTGCAGTATAGTAAGGGTCTTATAATTGAAAATGAAATTGATATAGTAAAAGAGTTTAATAATTATTTTACATGGGTGTTCACAATAGAGAACACAAGTAACTTGCTTGACCAATACATGTATAACTGAGTCTGATGTGGAACAAAGCCTAGCTAAGCTCAAAATAAATAAATCGCAAGGCCCTGATGGCATATTACCTATAGTTTTGAAAGACATGAGGGATATTATTAGCCAACCTTTAACTTTTCAGAAATCCTTATCTACTGTGGCCTGTACTACGAAGTGGGGTTACTGGCTTATTGGGGTAACTTGTCGGATTTAAGGTACCACCGTTTAAATGGACTTCATATTCGTTCACTTACATTTTGCCCAGACTACCTTAAATCCGACAAGTTACCCTAATAAGCCAGTAACCCCGCTTTGTAGTATAGGGCACTGGTGTGGTACCTTCTGATTGGAAGCACGCTAATATAACACCTATATTCAAAAAAGGGGATAGAAGTAATCCAGCAAACTATAGGCCAATCAGTTTAATTTGCATAACTGGAAAAGTAATGGAAGTTATAATCCAAGTGAAAATGGTAGATTACCTGGATTCAAATAACATTCTGAGGGATAGCCAACATGGATTTAGGAGAGGTAGATCCTGCTTAACGAATCTACTCGAGTTCTTTGAGGAAGCTACAAGAGAAACTGATCACAAAAAGGCCTACGACGTGATCGATTTAGATTTCAGAAGGCCTTTGATGCTGTCCCCCACAAATGGCTCTTGCTTAAGCTCAATGATGCAGGGGTATTAGGAACTGTAGCAGCTTGGATCGAAAACTGGTTAACAGACAGCAAGCAGCGGGTTGTTATTAAAGGCACAATGTCGCAGTGGGCCTGCGTTCATAGTGAGGTACCGCAGGGGTCATTTTAGGACCACTATTGTTCCTAATTTACATTAATGATATTGACACCAATACATACAGTAAACTGGTTAAATTTGCAGACGATACCGAGGTAGGTGGTGTAGTAGATACTAAACTAGCAGCACAGAGGCTACAACGGGATCTTGATTTAATTAGCAACTGGGCTGATACCTGGCAGATGAAATTTTACGTAGATAAATGTAAGGTAATCCATGCAGGGAGCAGAAATTTAAAGTACAGATATTTTATGGGTTACACTGAAATAAAGGTAGCTGATTATGAGAAAGACCTTGGTGTGTATGTTGATGCTTCCATGTCCCAGTGAGGGGAAGCAATTAAAAAGGACAATGGGATGTCACCCAGGCTTCATATTATTGAGACTGTGTCTGTTCCCCGCGGTTTTAATCGTGGGGGGTCATTCCATCGTAGTTCGTGTCTTGCAAACCTTAGAGAAATTAGACCTATTTCAACTCTGGATAGTAGGTGTAATGCAAACCTAAAACTTGGACTCCTGAACATTAGATCGCTGGCTCCTAAGACATTGCTCGTAAATGAAATCATTACTGATTCTAATCTTAGTGCCCTATGTCTTACTGAGACTTGGCTAAAACCGAATGAGTTCTTGGCACTAAATGAATCCACTCCAGCTGAGTATAGCTATAAGCATACTCCTCGACCCGATCGCAAAGGTGGCGGAGTTGCTGCAATATTTAAGACCGACCTAGGAGTGCGTGAAAATACTGGTTATAGCTTTAGTACGTTTGAATTTATTATTCTAAATCTTGCAAGCACATCTAAGTGTAGTTCTACACCTCCAATCACCATTGCCATTGTGTATAGACCGCCAGGCCCCTATAGCAATTTCCTTAAGGAATTTGCAGATTTCTTAAGAAGCTTGGTGGTTACTACCGACAAGGCCTTGATTGTTGGTGATTTTAATATTCATATGGAAAATGAAAGTGATCCAGTAACAAAAGCATTTACTGCCATTCTTGACTCTGTCGGTGTACATCAGAATGTAACTGGGCCAACTCATGCCTGTAACCACACCCTAGACCTGATTCTTAGTCATGGTGTCCTGGTAGAACACATATCAATTATCCCTCAGAATCCTCTACTTTCAGATCATTACCTTTTAACATTTCAAATACAACATAACTCCCCTAAGGCCCCAGACCAGAGGTACGATACTAGACGTTCCATAGCCTCATTATCCGCTGCAACTTTTCTGGAACAGCTCCCACAGTCCTTTAACCTAACCTCTGAAGTGTCATGTGTAAATGAACTTGAACAGGTAACCGTGAACATGGTAGAATCATTTCGTACCACTCTTGATCATGTAGCACCACTCAAGAAAATAAAACATAGAGATAAGAAACCTGCCCCCTGGTACTCTAACCGTACACGTGAACTTAAACAAGCTTCACGAAAGCTAGAACGCAAATGGCGGTCAACAAAATTAGAAGTTTTTAGATTTGCCCGGAAAGAGAGCCTGTCTAAGTATAGACATGCACTAATGACTGCTAGGTCTATGTATCTCTCTAAACTAATAGAAAATAACAAAACCAATCCTAAATTCCTATTTGAAACTGTATCTAGGTTAACAAAGAATCGTTCAATGTTAAACTCACAAGTCCCAGAAGCTCTTGGTAGTGATGCCTTTATTGCGTTTTTTAATAATAAAATAACCACGATTAGACATACCATCACGAGCACGCCCACGGTTGCACACAACCACCAATCCTCTGCTAGTGCTAGTGTTATTAGTACTAATGATAACATCTTTGAATGTTTCACTCCTGTAGTGCAGACAGAACTCCTTCAGTTAATTTCCTCTTGCAAACCCACTACTAGCCTTGTTGACCCAATACCCACCAATCTACTTAAGGAAATTGCACCACTGATTAGCACTACATTGTTAAACTTGTTAAACTCATCTCTTAGTCTTGGATATGTTCCTAAATCTTTTAAAATGGCTGTTATTAGACCTATCCTAAAGAAACCAAATCTTGAACCTAGTGACTTAGGAAACTATAGACCCATCTCAAATCTTCCCTTCATTTCTAAAATTCTTGAGAAAGTTGTTGCTCACCAGCTGTCCTCCTTTCTTCAAGATAATAATGCTAACGAGCTATATCAGTCTGGTTTCAGACCCAATCATAGCACAGAAACGGCCTTAGTCAAAGTGATAAACGACTTGCTTATGGCTTCCGACCGTGGCTGTATATCGCTATTATTCTTACTGGATCTAACTGCAGCATTCGATACTGTAGACTATAATATTCTTTTGGACCAGTTGGAAACATTGATTGGCATTAAAGGGACAGCACTACTGTGGTTTCGTTCGTATTTAACTGATCGTTATCAGTTTGTCCATGTAAACAATGAGTCATCCATAGCCACTAAAGTAAGATATGGTGTCCCGCAGGGATCAGTGCTGGGCCCCCTACTGTTCAATCTATATATGCTACCGCTTGGTAACATAATTAGAAATTACAGTGTTAATTTTCATTGTTATGCTGATGATACACAATTGTATATATCTGTTAAACCTAGTGACGCATCCCAGCTCTCTTCTTTAGCCGACTGTCTGCTAGACATCCGTTGTTGGATGGCAAGGAATTTCCTCATGTTAAATACTGAAAAAACTGAGGTTCTTTTAATCGGTCCTAAGGAGGCCCGCAATAAGTTTGTAAACCCCAACCCTAGCGGCCTCCCTACTCAATTTAAAACAGTGGTCAGAAATCTTGGTGTCCTGGTAGACTCCGACCTCTGCTTCAGTGCTCACATAAATAGCATTACGAGTACGGCATTTTATCATCTACGGAACATAACCAAGCTTCGGAAGTTGCTGTCCTTTCAAGATGCAGAAAAACTAATACATGCCTTTATAACTTCTAGATTGGACTACTGCAATGCCCTCCTTTCGGGTTGTCCATCTGGATCCCTACATAAACTTCAGTTAGTACAAAATGCAGCTGCCAGAGTTCTAACAAAAACTAAAAAATTTGATCACATTAGCCCTATCCTGTCTTCCCTGCACTGGCTACCGGTCAAGTTTAGGATTGACTACAAATTATTACTATTGACTTACAAAACTCTGAATGGCCTTGCACCACAATATCTCAATGATCTTCTGGTCCCTTACAACCCTTCTCGCCTGCTTCGTTCACAAGGAGCAGGATATCTATTAGTTCCTAAAGTAGACAGGGCTACGGCAGGCTGCAGAGCATTCTCTTACAGAGCTCCGCAGCTGTGGAATGGTCTCCCGGCGGATGTGCGGGATTCAGGCACACTCTCGCTTTTCAAGTCTAGATTAAAAACGCACTTGTATAGCTTAGCGTATAGGAAACCTAGTTCTGGTTCCAGCTAGTCCCTCACTCCCAGTCAGACTAACAGTATGAGGTGATGAGCTGGGTGGGGATCGGTGTCATTGGCTTTGGATAAACTGATGCGTCAGTGCTGTCACTCTAGCTCTACACTAGAGTGCTGATGTTCAGGGAGTCCCCATGCCTGTGTTCCCGCCTGTCTCTCCCTCTTTCTCGTGCTGCTATACTCAGATCTGCCGGAGCCTAGACGAATATTGCACTCGATCATTTTGCTTGCACTGCCTCTGGTGTCCTCAACTCTGACTAATACACAATTATTCTCACTTCCTCCCTCACCCGTTCTGGGGTGTGCTCCATGGAGCACAATGTCGTTGAAGAGTTTATGCCTCTGCGGCCTGCAAGACAACTACCTCCACCTCCGGCAACTACCCTCCAACCTGCCTGCCCTTGGCTCAACACGATGCCTCGCCATCCATCCTGCGGCTGTGTGTCTATTAATCCTGCCATCGTGCATCAAGCACCACGTGCCTGCACCGGTCGGCCGCTGCATTGAGACATATATTTCAACCCCTGTATTAGCTTAGTCATTTCATCTTGTCTGTATTAGCTTAGTCATTTCATCTTGTTTGTTTGACTCATCTGCCGGCCCCTGGAGGATGGGCTCCCCCTTTGGGTCTGGTTCCTCCCAAGGTTTAGTCCTCTTAGGGAGTTTTTCCTTGCCACCGTTGCCTTTGGCTTACTCAATGGGGGGTCCTTACGAGGCAGAAATGTAAAGCGCATTGAGACAATGTAATGTTGTGATAATGCGCTATATAAATAAAATTGAATTGAATTGAATGTTGGGTTATGTCTCTAGGTGTGTGGAGTTTAAGTCAAGGGAGGTGATGCTACAATTATACAAATCCTTGGTAAGACCCCACCTAGAAAATTTTGTGCAGGTTTGGTCACCATACCTTAAAAAGGACATTGCTGCCTTGGAAAAGGTTCAACGTAGGGCTACAAGAATGAATCCAGGTCTTAGAGGAATGTCTTATGAGGAGAGCTTAGCTGAGCTGAATCTGTTTAGCCTCACAGAAAGGAGATTAAGGGAGGACATGATCCAGGTATATAAGATTCTAACAGGTCTGGATGCTGTTCAGCCAAATCGCTACTTCAATATTAGTTTAAATACTAGAACTTGTGGCAATAGGTGGAAATTAGCGGGAGAACATTTTAAACTGAATTTGAGAACACACTTCTTTACATAGCATGTAGTTAGAGTATGGAATAGTCTTCCTGTTAATGTAGTGCAAGCTAAAACCCAAGGTTCCTTTAAATCAGAGCTAGATAAGATTTTAACAACTCTGAGCTATTAGTTAAGTTCTCCCCAAACGAGCTTGATGGGCCGAATGGCCTCCTCTCCTTTGTAAATTTCTTATGTTCTTACTAATTGGCAGTTGCGACCCATGCTCGCAGATAAAAAAAAAAAAAAGTAATTGCAAAGGCGTGTGTAGCAAGAGGTGTTTCAAATTGTGTGCTGAACTCACTTCTCCTGTATCTGAAAACAGATTAACTTATTTCAGGAATTTGTTTAATTTAGTATGTTAAATGTTTTTTGTGAAATAGTATAAGTTGAATATTCATCCATCTATCCATCACTGTTACCGCTTAAACCCAACTGGGGTTGCAGGGGAGACTGGAGCCTCTCTCGGGAACAACAGGCAGAGGCAGGATCCAACCCTGTGCAGTCGGCAACACACACACAGGCACACGCACACAATTACGGGGCCAACTTAGAGTCACCAATTAACCTACCGCGCATACTTTTGGACTGTTTGAAGGAAACCGGAGCAAACATGGGGAGAGCGTGCAAACTCCACACAGAAAGGTCCTAGGCCCAGCCCGGGGACCGAACCCAGGACCCCGATAAGCCAGTAACCCTGCTTCGTAGTACAGGCCCCATGTGTGTGAGGAGTTTGCATGTTCTCCCCATATGATCATAAGGTTTCCTCTGGTTCCTTTGGGTTGCTGGGATACTCTGGTCCCCCCCCCCCCCTACACTAGAGTGCTGATGTTAGCAAATTGCCCGTAGGTGTGTATGTGTCAGTGAATGGTGTGCCCTGTAATGGGCTGGCACCCCAACCTGGATCGTTCCCTGTCTTGTACTCACAGTGTCTGGGATAGGCTTGGAACCCCCTGCAACCCTAAATAGCACAAACAGGTACATAAAATGGAGAATGGCTAAAAGAAACCTCAAACTCTCTCTCTCCCGGTGCATGCCTGATGATGATGATGATGATGACAGCAGCAAAGGGTAGCTAACAGAGTCTACTGTGCCTGCCGCTCCTCGGTCTGCAAGGCAGTTTTAAATCGGCCAAGTACAGGAGTTCACCTGTTTTTTATTTTTATTTATCCTTTATTTTACCAGGAAGGTTCCATTGAGATACAGGAAATCCTGGAAGTTATGACAAAGGGAAAATGTACGGACAGTCCCCAGGTTACGAATGAGATTGTTCCCAAAGTCTGTCTAAGTCAAATCTGTAGGTAAATCAGAAAAATAATACCAGTACGTCATAATAATAAACAGTAATAAGAAAAGTAACTACATATGGTACTGTACTGTAGGTTGAGCCGACAAACCACTAAAGCCGTCTGAGTCACAAAGCAATGTGTGCATTTGTTAATACAAATCATTGTATTTAACTTAAAGTATATTATATTAAACATTCATGACAGTCCATTTGTAAGTACAAGTTAAAGTTCAAAAGTCAAACATTCTTAAGCCAGGGACTATGTGTACTGCAACTTCGTACCCAAGTAGGGCATGAGATTGCTGGTTGAATCAACTTCATTAGTGATTAGAATGACTATAAAAAGGAGAGAAAAGTCTGGTGACATGCAGCTCATGTGACTGTAGTAGAACAAAATACCATTCACAAAGTTTAACTTCTAAATTTCTACTGATGAAGATGAAGGCATGGATGTGCCAAAGACATCTGACAATGACAGGTTGAATTACAAATGAATTGAAAACTAGTATGTCGGAAGGCTTTAAAGGCAAATTATATCCCTGTTATAAACAATTGTGGAACAAACGTTTTGGGAAAGACAATGCTATCAGATATTGTATGTTGCACATATGTGATGGAAGAACTGTGATTCGAAGGCATTAGGTGCAGAGTTAGGCTGTACAGCAGAAAACCCATCAGCGGTTTAAACTCAGTGCTGGCTGCCACACATTTATCGAGCACACTTCAGTCAAATTATGCTGGGACAATTCACTGCTGTCCATTATCACATGGGGCACTTGGTGGCAGGGACAAGCATATTCTGCAGCAAATGGAAAGCCAATATTTTGTTGCCTTAGGTCAATTTTTACATGGTCTTTTTTTCCCCAGACGTCTCAAAGTTCAGCCTCACACATCAAAAGAATTCTCTGATCTTGTGCAATTGAGGTGGCTGCAATTGAAACCTTTGTGACTATAGTTTAAAGGTTGAAGGAAAAGGCATTAATAGAAGGGAAGATGCAGGAATTCTTACAGCACATAGAGCAAATTTCTCGGGCTGAAAGTACAAAACAAGAGAAAGTACTGAGAGCAAGCAGGAAGGGGAGGAGTACAAGTACCCTCACTGGCAGATCCTTCCAATATGTCAAACTGAAGGGCCCCCAAAGTCACACCACTTTCAGAAATGACCTGAATGCAATAACTGAAAAAACAGTTGACATTACTGTTAAAGAACTAGAGAACAGATTTGGAAATATGACAACGTTACACATCAGAGGGCAAGTCGTTCTCTGTGTTTTGACATGACACACGGCCACGAGACATTGTTATGGGGAGCAGGAGAATGACACAGCAGTGACAAAATTTAGTCAAAAGCGCAGCAAAACTTAAAACCTCAGTGAAAATCAGTAGTGGGCCCCTCACTTGAAGATTCAGTACAGAGAACTCCTCACCTGAGCTGTTCAATGCAGAACTCAGCTTGGAGCATTGCCTGACAGCAAGTAAAACAAGCACAGACCTAACTAAACTGGCTGACCAAGTACGTAATTGTCATGCTTTTATGTGTCACACAATCATGTGTTCTTGTGTTATTACATATTATATAGACAATACAGAAGAGCTCGTAATGATAGGTTGAGCAGACAACAGCAAACACCACAGTGATTAATATACATATTTTTACTTATTTCATGTTTGACATGTAAAGGTGATTTTGGAACCTAAAAATTTGATTTGCCGACGATTCTGAAGAAAAAAAAAAAGTGAATCGTGATTCTTTTAGTGATTTAAACAGCAAGGATGAACATGATTATAATTGTCTTGGAGAACGCATGCAGCGCTGATGCAAAAGCAACACAGGTAAACTTTAAACTGATTTTTAAACATATACTAGATAATCTTGAAAAGGAATAATAATTAAAATTGCAAAATTGACTTTTTTTTCTTCATATGAGAGACTAAAAAAATTTTAGCGAAACAAACTCCCTGCGCTACAATGTCTGTATATAGAACTGAAAATAAGAAAGACTGATCTTAATCTAGCTGACTGGCGAAGTATGAATTACATGTGCACAATATGCTATGTTGGTATTAATATCACACATCAGCCAGACCTATAATATACAGCCACTTTTCGAATTCAGTACAAAAAAACCCTGCCTCGCGTTGTGATGTCATTCAGCACCAGTACCAGATTTTATAGCAGTGGAAATCCAACACCTTGAAGTACCGTACTTCTGATACTTTCTTGAAGTACTAAAAGTTACCTGGTGTGTTGTAAAAGTGCCCCTTAAAGAGAATGCAGAATTATGGAATGCTTGAGACTCTCTGGGGAAAAGTAGGAGTGCTTGCTTTGATCCAACTGATGTAATACAGAAGAATCGTTGTAATTTACAAATGAGATTGCATAGAAGTGTGAATCGAGATTGTGTTTTTAAAAAAAAAAAAAAAAAAAAAAAAAAACAATTAGCCCAATAACTTTTTCCTCTATGGAGGCCTGTTATATAGCTGGAACTTAAGTGGACAACAGCAGCTCCACTCTTGGGACTTAAACAAGCACCATTCTGGTTAATAGTCCATTCCTATAACCACACCACCTGCTGCCCCAATACTGTTAAACTAGAGATTGCATTTAACACAGATATGTATAGTCTTAACAAAAAAGGAAATGAAAAATATAAAATTTGAGTTACTATGCAACTGTTAAAAATCAAAAGATACATATTCAACTTAGAACACAGTGTTTTTAGCAGCCAAATTTTTTTTTATTTATATTTTTATACTGATTTCTGGATTTGCTAAGGAAACTGTCAGTTTGGCTGCAGATGCTGGAAAAGTGATGTCCAAAGTCACCAAGTCTCTTGTGGATCAGGGTACAGCTAAGCCTGTTCTATTACACAGAAGTTGAACACTGAACACACACAAAATCATGCAAATTAACAACATGCCAAAGCTGTGCTATCAGGGAAGTAAAAATTTACAAAAAGCTTTCAGGAAAAGGTGGCCTTGCCTGGTCCTCTAGATCCGGGTATGGCCTGTTGCAGATGCAATACAAGCCAAAGAAATTGTGGCTGTATTTGTTGTCAGCGTTCAGTTGATCTTTTTCCTTCAGAGAAGAGAAAAGTGTCAGTTTCAATACTTTCACTTTAATATGAACAAAATGAACAAAATGAATGTTAGGCCACTACAGTTACAAGTTAATTCTACACATCGCACTTTCTGCTGTAAGCAAATGTGAGCTGCAAAAAGATCTGGAAGGAATAAAGCTGAACGTACGGGACACAGCTTGCACTCGAAGTCTTTGAATTTGGAATTACCACAATCACAGCGGAAGTTCCTAAAAAGAAACATCAGCTTAAAACATACAAGCAATGTGTACTGATAAGACATTCAAGCAACATGGCATGCAGTTTTGGCTTATGAGACAAGAAAACCCTACGTTTTCCAAATATTGAATAGTAAGTGAAATATTGAAATGTTTACAGGTGCCGTTTTCCAATAATTTAACATGACACAAACCATCGTGCACTTAAAAGCAGTCCATCCCATTACCAGTATAAAATAGCCTACATGCCTTCCTACAGACCCAGATTTTCTGCCCCAAAAAACACTGGTCAAGTCTGGCGACCCCTTTCAAGACAATAAACTTCAGAGCTGGGGGGAATCTCCCATGCTAAAATTTGTAATGATAAAATATGACAAGCAGGGGGGAATAAAAACTCTTTAGCACATTCAGAAACTTCTGTGTACCGTTCTCAATTATTTTACGCCCCACCACCACCAGATTCAGGACCCACAGTTTGAGAACCATTTATACAGACAGGCAATAGGTGACAGAGACTCTAAGGCTCACCTTTTGGTGTAGAGCTCAAAAAGCTCATGGCCCTCGTGGCATGTGTAGGAGCAGGCAAGACAGACTCCGGCCGGCTCTCCACCCGTCGGCGTGCACGTGTTGCATGCATATAGTGCCTGTCGCTTCACATAGCCCTGCAGCACAACACGACACAGCCTCAGCCGGTAGAACCTCATTCGATGAGCGATTGCACCAATTTAAGTGTGCAACCACTTTCAAACACAGATGCAAAGTCAAAAAACATCATAAAACCTACCATGCAAGTGCTATCCCCTATATTAATTAATCAGATTTAATATACAATCATCCAGTCCAGGCGTAAGCAACCCTGATTCTGGAGTGCCAGTATCCAATAGGTTTTGTATCCTAGCTGAGATCAGATGCAATTCATCAGAGATCCAAATAGGATAGAAAATCCTGGATTAGGATTGCCTACTTCTAATCCAGCCTGTTCATTTATACCAAGAAATATTAAACTATTACTCAGTATTTGGTCTGGGTACTTTCTGTTTGGAGTAAAACAGGAAACTGCAGATATTTCCCTGTGCAAAGTTAAGAAAATTATTATTATTATTTAAATGGGTCAAAAAAGGACATTACACAGAGCGGAAATAAAAATTGTAAAGTCCAAGTCAGAGGGATGCAAGACAACAGAAACTGCCAAACTTTTAAAATATGATCACCATACAATTGAATGTTTGGTGGCCAGCAACCAAAGGTGACAGAAGGAGCATGCTGAGACAAGATGACCAAAGATTTGTGTCAGATTAAAGGGAAGACTTTAAAGGGGAAACTGTTTAGCATCAAATGCCACTGTTTTTCAATACTGCAATCTGAATGAATTCTCTGGAAATTCTAGGTACAATGTGACATTGTTAAGGTCACAAAAGCTGAAAAAACAAGCTCCACAGACAAGCTAAAACATCAAGAATGCACATGGACATGTCTCAAGACTGATTTTACAATGGTTTTGTGGACAGAAGAGATGACAATGAATCTTGATGAAGTGAATGGTTGGGCCAGTGGATGGACACCTTCTTCAAGCACCAACAAGGTGGTGGTGGAGTGATGATGTAAGCTGTAATTATCAGTGATGAACTTGTCGGACTTTTCCAACTTGAAGATGGTGTAAAAATTAACTACAAGATCTACTGCCAATTTCTATAACATACCTTCTTTATACACTGGTACAAAAAGAAGTCAGCAGCTTTCAAAAAGGCTATGATATTCATGCAGATCAATGCCCCCTCACAAGCAAGTATTCCATAAATTGGACTCTGTACAGGCAGGCCAGAAACACACTGACCAAGGAAATTAGAGTGGCTAAAAGAAACTACTCTGAGAAAAAAAAAAAAAGAGAAAAAAAAATAGGTCAGTGGATGATGCAGTAAACATCCTGTAACATCTCGACCACTCAGGGACTTATGCAAGGATCCCGTTTATGGACTTTAGTTCGCAGTTCAACACCATTGTCCCAGAAATCCTCTCCTCCAATCTCTCCCAGCTGAACATATCTCCTGCCATCTATCAGTGGGTCATCAGCTTCTGACTGGCAGGGAAAAGCAAGTGAGGCTGGAGGAGATCACCAACAGCACTAGTGCTCCTCAGGGTTGTGTCCTATCCCCCCTGCTCTTCTCCCTCTATACCAACAACTGCACCTCCATGGACCCAGCTGGGAAACTCCTGAAGTTTGCCGGACGACACTACAGTCATTGGACTTATCCAAGATGGCGACGAGTCTGTATATCAACGGGACTTTGGTGCAGCCAGAACAATCAGGAGCTAAACACGTTCAAGACTGTGGAAATGACAGTGGGCTTTAGGAAAACACCCCTCAGCACTAGTTCCCCTCACCATACACAGCACCCTTGTGTCACCTGTGGAGACCTTCAAGTTCCTGGGAACTATCATTTCCCAAGAACTGAAGTGGGAGAGCAACATCTCCTCCATCCTCAAGAAGGCCTAGCAGAAGATGTACTTCCTGTGACAACTGAGGAAGTACAATCTCGACCAGGAACTGCTGATCAAGTTCTACTCAGCAGTCACTGAATCCATCCTGTGCTCCTCCATCACAGTCTGGTTTAGAGGAGCCACCAAACAGGTCAGGAACAGACTGCAATGAACAGTTATGACAGCAGAACGAATCATTGGTGCCCCCTGCCCTCCCTCCAGAACTTGTACACTTCTAGAACCAGGAAAAGGACAAGGAAAATCATCAATGACCCATCACACCCTGGACACTGTCTTTTTGAACTCCTCCCCTCTGGCAGACGATTCAGAGGTCTGCAGACCAGGACTAGTCGCCAAAGTAACGGTTTCTTCCCTTAAGCCATCACCCTTACAAACATCTGACCCACAACATCAACCTACACCTGATTCCCTAACTGCTACACCCTGCTCTACTCACAACACACCATTGAATCTAAGACATCCCATACACTTTGCACCTTCTATGTTATTTACAGACAGACAATTTGTAAACAAGATGTCTTTTATATTGTATTTAATCCTCACTGTTTTGTTCTATTGTATTGTAATGTACCAGAGAGACACCAACTGTCAGACAAAAATTCCTTGTGTGTGCCACACTCACACTTGGCCAATAAACCTGATTCTGAATTGACCAAAAAGGTTTTGAAAGATGATCTAATGATGACTTTGCCATGGGCGTAAATTTCATTTAACAGTAGGGGGGGACAATAAATATAAAATTTCTCATGAGCAAGGGGACACAAATAATACAGTCAAATTGTACTTATAAAGATATGTCCCCACAGTGAAAATCTTTGCTTCTCATTATTATTGTAGCATGGAGTCATTATGGTTATTTTCAAAGTTTTTCTCAGGTTCAATGACAAAGCAGATTTTTCTTCAAAACTATTTATTGCATTGTTTGTTATGTTGTTTACAGTCAAGCCATCAACATACAATAAAATTTAAACATGACTGTTTAAATGCATAACAGAAATTGATTATACAAAAAATACAGTGGGGTCAGTTTGGACGTAGCACAGTGCTCATTTAGTAAATGCACAGCTAAACAATATGCTAATTGTGGCCGTTAATGTTAAGTTAACATTATGCCAAGTCGTCACAAATAAAACAATGCATGGGAAACGGCTTTGGCATGTTAGTTGCAGTGCACTATGCAACAAGCTATTTTAAACAAGCTAACGTTAACTAGATAAGTAATATTTTAATCGCTAATATAGCAGAATCATGGAAAATTACATCGGTAATCAGCATTTTTGCGGCAACTAATTTATGAAAGAGTCTGCATCAACTACATTGATGAGTATCGCTTCATTTAAAGTGAATAAAATACCCTTCTTACTGGAGTTCAACATTAATTGAGCCGCAGCCACACACCTGACTCGTGTGTGTAGAGTAGGTGAGATGAACTGGGAAAGCAGGCAGTGGGCCAAACCACTGTGAGGAAGGGGAGGGGGAACTCAACTGTTTCTAAATCCATTTTTTGCGTTTGTTTTTTTTTTTCTACTTACACAATTATTTTAGGTATACATACATATATTTTTCACAATAGAGAGTGCGATTTTTTTTTTTTATAATTTTTTTGGGGGGGACAACCCTCGGATGGGGGGGGGGCATGTCCCCTCCATCCCCCCCGGGATTTACGCCCATGGACTTAGCACTCTTCATCTCCTGACTTAATCCCCAACTACTGGGCCTTGCTAAAGTATGAGATTTACCAAGACAGCAATCAGTACACTCCTCAGAACAGGATCTGGGAAGCTGTCCTCACGGCTTCAACCAATATAGGACATGATCAAACCAAAAACTTGACGGGTTCAATGGACAACAGGCTCATGATGGTCTTTGATAAGAATAGTGACTATACAGGACATTATACTTGGTAAAGCAGATTGTATAGAACAACCGATAATTAATTATTCTTTACAGAGATTGAATATCTAAAAAAAACTAGTGCTGTCAAACGATTAAAATTTTTAATCAGATTAATCACAGGGTTGCTGTGGATTAATTTAATCACGATTAAATATTCATTTTTAATCTATATTAATCAATTCATTTTGCATGAGCAAACAGTAAAATGGAATATATATGCACTTAACATGTTTGTTGAACATCTTGAACATGAGTCAGATGCATTCCATCTGCCACAGAAGTGCTACACCATGGACCCATATCAAAAAGTAATATTTTTTGCTTAGCCGAACAACTTGTCGTATTTAAGGTACCTCGGTTTAAATGGTCTTTATCTGCATTCACTTAAAATTAGCCCGAACTACTGTAAATCCGACAAATAATCCAACTAATCATGAAATCCAATTCTAGCCCGGTTAATTGCCATTGTTAGCAATATCAGTTGATAACACATTACGCTCCGTGCTTTATGTATAAAACTCCATAGCAACATGTCCACAAATAAATTGGACGGTATAGTGTGTGCGACCAATTTAAGAACATAAGAACTATACAAACGAGAGCAGGCCATTCGGCCCATCGAGCTCGCTTGGGGAGAACTTAACTAATAGCTCAGAGTTGTTAAAATCTTATCTAGCTCTGATTTAAAGGAACCCAAGGATTCAGCTTGCACTATGTTATCAGGAAGACTATTCCATACTCTGACTACACGCTGTGTAAAGAAGTGCTTCCTTAAATCCAGTTTGAAATGTTCTCCCGCTAATTTCCACCTATGGCCACGAGTTCTTGTATTTGAACTAATGCTGAAGTAACTATTCGGTTGAACAGCATCCAAACCTGTTAGAATTTTATAGACCTGGATCATGTCCCCCCTCAGTCTCCTTTGCTTGAGGCTGAACAGATTTAGCTCAACTAACCTTTCCTCGTATGACATTCCCCTAAGACCAGGAATCATTCTTGTGGCCCTACGCTGCACCTTTTCTAAGGCCGCAATGTCCTTTTTAAGATATGGTGACCAAACCTGCACACAATATTCTAGGTGAGGTCTCACCAAGGAATTGTATAATCTTAGCATTACCTCCTGAGCCACAAATGAGAAGTAGTGCTTAAACAGTATAAAACTACAACTTTCTCTTCTGTTGATAAAAGGCACAGCCATCTCAGATTCTGAACTTTGGATCCTCTGTGCTGCTCCGAGATATTTCTCGGATCTCCGAGAAATGGGAGTGCGCATGTTGTCACTTCCGGCTTCAAAACTCGGAATCCGACTCGGAATACGAGTTCCCAGGGCAAATGGAACGCACCAAAACTGCCCGAAATGGGTTGACAGAGACATTTTAGGGATTTTGAGTCATTCTGCGCTGCAGATGGGTTAATTGCGCTATAAATTTTAATCAGATTAATCACGATGATGGATTAATTCGCTTTAACCCGTTAATTTTGACAGCCCTAAAAAAACCTAAATTATTTCTGTTGATGGAGAGAAAAATCCACTTTCTGATTGTCTAATAATTCTGCACACTGATGAGTGTTTTTCTTTTATTGTTGTTTGTGACTTACTAATGTTACATTTTCTCTCTAAATAAATTTACTTGAAGCAAGACAAATTCATAAAATTATCTCTGGGAGTAGTACTTCCCTAATAATTCTGCATGCAATGTAGGCTGCTGATCAGTAAAATTGACAAACAAATGTAATTTGATTAAATCACAACTAGCACACCTGCAGTATATTTTTGCACTCAGTTCAACAGAATAAACCACAACATGCAACTTCTACCAAATTGTACTATGAAAACATAAAGGGAAAGATTTAGGATTTGCGTTCAGCCTCAAAATTTGAAGATCTGCAGCTGGATCTCCGAGAAATGGGAGTGCGCATGTCGTCACTTCCGGCTTCAAAACTCGGAATCCGACTCAGAGTTCCAAGGGCAAATTGAATGTCATATTAGTCCCTGATAGCTAGAAACTCCCCTGGTTCGTGCATACATGTACTGTCAAACACAGAAATTTATGCCAAACTTTCCTTTTTTTTTTTATTTTTTTTTTTTATTGAACTTTTAACGACATGAAAATGTACAGGAAAACATTTTCAGCATTAATGAAAAGTCAAACATAGAACACAAAAAAGCCCTCTTCTGCAAAAAAAAACAAAAAAAACAACATATGCAGCTAATAGCAAACCTGTTGGTCACCTAATGTTAAATGGAACCAGATACAGGATTGTCATTACGCAAAAACAACAGACAACATTCCAGGCCCACCAAGGCAACAAAATATAAAATTAAACCTTAGTTACTCAGGGATGGCTGCCAACCCTAATTTTTGAACACGTGGAAAAAAGGACCCCATATCTTATTAAACTTATGCAGGGTCAGGAAGGAGTCTACGGGTGAGGCCCCTGGGAGACTCGGACAATGGGGGCTCAAATTGCGGACAAAGCTACGGACCTGCAAATACCTAAAAAAGTGTGTACTTGGCAACAAAAACTTTTGTGAAAGCTGCTGAAATTATGCAAATGTATAATTGATATATAAATCACTGAATGTCTTAATACCCAGATTGGACCACAAAGAGAATGCACCATCAATCAAAGAGGGATGAAAAACAGGATTGGCTGATATTGGAGCTGAAAATGAAAATGCCTGCAGACCGAAGTGGTGTCGAAACTGGTTCCAAATTCGTAAAGTGGTCCTAGAATGTTTTTACAATAGGGGGAGAGTGCAAAAGAAAGAGGAGTATGAGTGAGGGCTGTCAATGAAGCCAGTTTAGAAGAAATTGACTCCATATTCAGCCATGAAGGAGGGTCTGGCTGCGCTTCTAGATGAGTCCACAAATGAATTATTCTGATATTTGTTGCCCAGTAGTAAAACCTGAAATTAGGCAAGGCCAAACCACCAAGGGACTTTGGATTCTGTAAAAGTTCTCTCCTGAGTCGAAGAACTTTCTTATTCCAAATAAACTCTGAAACTAAAGAGTCCAGTTTTGGAAAAAAAGGTTTGAGGAAGAAATACTGGTATGCACTGGAAAAAGATAAGACAATTTGGGGAGAAAATTCAATTTGACCATGTTAACCCGGGCTATCAGGGACAAGGGCAATAACGACTAGCGATGAAAATCTTCCTGAATCTGAGTCAGCAATGGGGCAAAATTGAACTTAAACAAGTCCTTAAATTTGGCTCTCACCTGAATACCAAGGTATGTAAAACCCAACTGAACAATTTTGAATGGAAAATCCAAAGATGTATTACGGGCAGCATTGTTCAATGGAAGGAATTCGTTCTTGTCCAAGTTTATCTTATAACCAGAAATGCAACCAAATGACTCGAGAATATCAAGCACAGCAGGAATTGAAACAGAACAATTAGCAATAATATAAAGCAGCAAATCATCTGCATAAAGAGAGACACTGTTCAAGACCGTTTCTAACCAGTCCAGTTATACGAGAATCGGACTGGAGGGCAACGGCGGGTGGTTCAATGGCAACAGCAAATAAAACAGGACTTAATGGGCAACCCTGACGAGTGGAACGAAACAAAGGAAAATACCCTGAATGAATATTATTTGTTCTAACTGATGCCATAGGGGAAGAATAGAGCAATTGTATCCAGGAAATGAAACTCTGACCAAATCCAAATCGCTCCAATGCATGAAACAGATAATCCCACTCCACCCGGTCAAAGGCTTTCTCTGCATCTAAAGAAATCAGGGCCTCTGAGCCAGATGAACCTGGAGTGCTGTACATGACACTGAAAAGTCAACTAAGGTTATAGAAAGAGTGTCTGTTCTGGATAAACCCCGTTTGATCAGGAGAAATAATGGAGGGCAAAACAGATTCCAATCGCATAGCTAATAATTTGGATAAAAGTTTTACATCTATGCATAGTAAACTTATAGGACGATAGCTTGAACATAACAATGGGTCCTTTTCTTTTTCAAAATTAGAGATATTGAAGCCTGGTTAAGTGTTGGGGCAATATAAGCAGTTCAAACAATTCAATAAACATTTCAATCAAAATAGGTCTTAGTTTATCAAAGAAAATCTTATAAAACTCCACTGGAAAACCGTCCGAACCTGGACATTTCCCAGATTGCATGGATAGTGTGGCTCTTTTAAGCTCGTCCACAGTAATTGGCTCTTCCAGCCTCTGAACTGAGACCGGGTCCACTTTAACCAAATCTAATGAATCGAAAAAATTGTCAAACGAAGATGAATCGGTCTCTAACTAATATAAGGAGTAAAACTGTTTAAAATGGTCATTAATTTCTAATGGATCTGTTGTTAGGCCACAAGAGGCATGAATTTGTAAAATTTGATGAGAGGAGGAGGCCTGCCGTAACTGATGAGCTAAGAGTTTGCTGGACTTCATTGCTGGACAGCATCGTCATTGCGATGTACGCACGTGCAATAGTCACATCGCAGGATGTGCGATGTTAAGTAACGCAAAATAAATTAAGCGGCGTGGACAACGCTTTTGGTGTTTTTGCTGAACTAACAAATGTCACACTGTTCTTATTCTTAAACAATCCACAAAAGTCTGTCTAATATAATTTAGATCAATTTAAAGGTTTTCGGATACGGAGCCAACACGCAGCTTTGCACGGGCAGCTAACAAACATGTCGATCACAGAACGAACCACCAAGCACAAACATTCTAACCATTTAACCCAGCATTATTTTGTCACTCATGTTAACTCTCATATGCGATAAGCTTCCATAGTTTAATGCTCATGCTCTGTTTAGTACTGATTAAGTTATCATTTCAAATATATTTGGGCTAAATCAGGTCAATCTTTCTAGAATGATTAATTATACCAATACAGCAGCGGTCACTAACAGGTGGACTGCGCCGGACCCGGACCCAGAAGCTGTCCCATACGGACCTGGACCGATAGCCCTTTGTCTGCGCTAATGTGCCATTAGTGTTAATAACAGCAGCAAAGCGACCAAAAAGCCGTAATGTTCCCAAGAGAGTGGCTGGTCTGTCCTGAAATCATATAGCTGAAAAGTTTTCAAATACAGTATGTATTATATAACATGTTGGATAAATAGACATAGTTTACTGGTGATTTCATGTTCGTGGAAGTTTCCGCTTTTTAACATATGTATAAAGTAATATTATCTGTTATATAGATCAACTCAGGTGAAATAAAAATTGTACGTTTTCAGCATCTGGCACGCCACTCATGATTTCAGACTTGCGCAGGAAATCTTACGGTAAATCTATATTATTCCATTATAAACCTAAAATGAGCTACGTCAAAAGTGTGTTTACATGGTTAAATACAAAAGCATACTATTTACAAGGTAAGAACTGTTACATGTGTGTGCAGACATCTCGAATTGAATTGCACTGAATTAATTTGATTTGACAGTCAGGTACTGATTACATGCAATGTTGATACAACTGATATGCTACTTAAATATACGTCACACTAAATAGTTAGACATTATGATCTTCCGGACCTTTGCTTCAAGAAATTTTCTCTAACTGGACCTCTTTAAATTTTAGTTGAATACCCCTGCAATAGAGCTATTGAACTAATTAGAATTTTTAAAATCCCAATATATATCGCAGAAAGAATAAATATTGCAATGTGATTTATTCCCAATATCGTGCAGCCCTAGTAGAAAGGATATCAAACTCTGCCTGAAGAGAAAGACGCTCCTTGCACAAGTTTGGGGACGGACAGGAGGCATAAATCTTATCAAGCTGACCGATATGCTGGCTTAATTCTTGTAACTTACTTCTCCTTTGCTTATTCTCAAAACTGCAATATGAAATAATTTCACCTCTTATGTACACCTTCAAAGTTTCCCAAAGAAGTGAAGCTGAAACCCCTGGGAGTCATATTAACAGAAAGAAAAAAGTCAATTTGAGTACAAACAAAGTTGACAAAATCCCTGTTAAGCAATAGCCGTGTGTTAAGACACCAGGGGGGGCGTGGGCTATCACGTTCCTTTATGTACAGTTCTAATGTTACCGGGGCTTGATCTGATATTACAATAGGGTTATACACACATGACCGAACTGAATGGAGAAGTCGATTATCTATAAGTAATCGATACGGGTAAAGGTATGGTAGCCATGTGAAAAGAAGGAATATTGTCTCCCGAATTGATTAAGAAAATGCCAAGGATCGGAAATAGAAAACTCATCCATAAAGGACAAGATAGTTTTAGAAGACTTTGAGGGCGCACCAGTTCTAGAGGAAGAACGATCCAATATGGAGCAGTTGATGTCACCTCCCATGATAAGCATGTGTGTAGACATGTCAAGCAATCTAGAAAACATTAATCGGAAAAAAAAACTTTCATTATCCCGATTAGGGCCGTATATATTGGCGAAAATTACTGGATTGTTATATAACTGTCCTGTCACAAAAACAAATCTCCCGTTAGGATCTCGGATAACATTAGAACATAAAAAGGGAACAGACTTGGGAATCAAAATAGCCACACCCCTACATTTTCCTCTAAATGAGGAATGGAACATTTGACCGACCCATCTCCTCTGTAATCTAATGTGGCTAGAGAGATCTAAATGAGTCTCTTGGAGGAAGACTATATGAGCACCTAACTGTTGAAGGTGATGGAGCACCTTACTACGCTTAATCGGGTTATTTAAACCATTACAGTTCCAAGTAATTAATTTAAGACCAGTCCCTGACTGTTCTGACTGTTAACGTAGACAATGCCACAATTTAAACTAATAGATCAGTGCATGCACATACAGTGTAGTATGGAATGTCTAACAGCCGTAACATTATAAATAGAAAATAAAGGTAACCATGCAATAATAAATAATAAAAAAAAAAAAACACATCCCTCCCCCCGCCTTCCCGGCTGAAGCGTCCTGCCAACCAAGACACAAGCAAAACCCAAGAAATAGCAGAGACATTCAGATTGCGCCACAACAACATCTAAGGCAAGTGCCCCTAAGAGTCTGCGATATAAGAAAAGAAATATAAAGACAACACAGTAATAACATTTACCCCTTCAAAGTGGCTCATATAGATATAGGCCCAAATAGAAATGAGAAAGGGAACAGCATAACAATCAAGAACAATGAGATAACCAATTGGCCTACCAGGCGGCCAGCATCGTTCTCAGACTGTAGTACCGGAGGAGACCACAGACTTAAGATTTGTGTTAGTCTATTGCGGTGGCCGGATCCTCAAAACTGCGCGTATCTCCGCCCAGCAGAGTGATCCTAAGGGTTGCGGGGAATCTTAAGCCATACTTCACCCCGGGGCATGAAAGCAGCCGACGTTTAACGTCCGAAAATGCAGCACGTTTCTTGGCAACTGCAGATGTATAGTACGGAAAAATAAATCTTTTGCCCTGGTAAAGAAGAGGAGACGTCCGGGAGCCGTCTCCGGCCCGACGTAGAATATCATTCCTCACATGAAAGAAATGCAGTCTAATAACGAACGGCCTTGGTTGTACACCATCCTTAGGTTTAGGTTGAAGAGTGCGATGCGCACGGTCGAGCAGGAGCACGTCATCCAGGCAGAGCACCTCTTTCAACAGTTACACAACAAACTCAGTCAGGCGCACACCTTCGATCCCCTCCGGCACCCCAACCAACCTTATGTTGTTCCTCCTCGCTCTTCCCTCAAGGTCTTCACATTTATCTGTTAGCAACTGAACTTGAACTTTAAGCGTGGAGACCGTAGAGTTCAGCGTGGTTAACGAGTCACTGTAGTCCGTGGATGCGCACTCGAGTTCGGCGATAAGCTGGTCATGGGAGCAAAGTTTTTGCTGCACAGGCTCAATGGCATGTCTCAACTCCTCTCTCACTGACGAAATCTCCGCACGCAAATCAGACGACAGCGGGTCAATTTTGCTGCAAATGTCACTCATCAGTATGTCCAACATAGCTCGTAACTGACCAAGATTGCATGCACTATCATCGCCCGCCGCATCCCTCGATGGCGAACCGGGCTCTGTTGAGTGCTTTCACGCGGCCTGCACGACTCGACTTGGTTTTCATTCGTAAAGTTGCCATGAATGTCCCAAATAATGAGAATAAATAAACTGAAGCTGCCCCTGTGCTTTAATCAACTGAGCACCAATTAAATCATGTAAAGAAAACTGCGTTGAAAAGTTTCAATTATCACAAACTCACGGAGCAAACTGGAGACACGTCCTACATCTTCGATGCTCAACTGCACCCCTGCCAAACTTTCCTGCAAGGGATGTCATAATCATGTTATTTTTGAAGTTTTAAAATTACATTAGCAAAATGCTTAGCTTCTTACAAAATTCACGCATTATGGTAATTAATTTAACAAAGCATTGGTGTGCCTCCTTGTACATGTACACTCACATACTGGAACCCAAAGATATTCACCAGTTACAAAATAAGAGCCTGAGTCAAGTTCCAAGTCTCCATCATG
Organism: Paramormyrops kingsleyae; assembly: GCF_048594095.1. Classification (NCBI taxonomy): domain Eukaryota; kingdom Metazoa; phylum Chordata; class Actinopteri; order Osteoglossiformes; family Mormyridae; genus Paramormyrops; species Paramormyrops kingsleyae. Next base: position 31,216,293 of record NC_132815.1, on the reverse strand, counting down.
GTTCCAATTTGACGTTACTATTTATCAAAAATATTTAACAGCCTATTTGTTTTTTTCTATTAGTAACTGATGCAACTAAATGGGAATCACCACTTGAATAGTTAAAAACTGCATGGCTCATACCTCCTTAAGCTTATATACATATTCAAAGTAATCTCTATTTCAAAAGTAATAGGCTCAGTGCTTAGAAAAATGCCTACATTTAGCTGACAGAAATTAATTTTGTCCTTAGGAATAAAAGTAGCTAGCCCGATTTATCACTAATGAAGGCTTCCATATATGACCACAAGATGTCCCTACATGAGCACGCCTGTTGAAATGAATTGGAATGCCACTAACAGGTTAGCAAGTTAATTCACAAGTTCTAGAGCACAGCACTGCTGTTTAATTGCTGTTTTTCTGTCCAATAATGACATTCTGTGAGCAATATCTGATAGTATATTTTACTATATACTTCACCTCTAGGCATTTTGCACCGAGCACCAAAGAAGCTTCTTTCCTTGAAGATTCCTGGTCATGGAAAAACAAAGTTGCAGGCCGTTTTTAAGTTGTAAGAAAATACAGTCTGACTTATAAATGTATGTCAGAAACTAAATGGTGTTTTGCGAGATATCTGGCAAATCAGGGGTGCCCAATACATCAATCGCAAAGGTAGTGTGGGTAGATCGCATTACAAAAAAAAAAAAAAAGAGGATGGATGACGCGTTCAACCGCGCCAGCTGCTGCAAAACTCTAGTAAGCTACCGAGTCGCCTAGTCAGCCTCCAATTTATTTCCAATGCAATCCAATCTAGCTTTATTTATAAAGCACTTGAAACAACCTGTACAGTACTGTACAGTAAATAAGAACAAAATAAAACACATAATAAATAACAGATTTATATTAAAACAATATAAAAGAACATATAACTAACTAAAACAATCAAAAATAAAAGAGCTAAAGCAAACATCTCATAAGGTGTCAAAGGCCAGGGTATAAAGATGGGTTTTCAGAAGTGATTTAAAAACAGACAGAGAAGAGGCCTGTCTAATCTCTAAAGGCAGATTGTTCCACAGTTTGGGAGCTGCTACAGCAAAAGCACGGTCTCCTGTAAGTTTATGCTTAGTCCTGGGTACATTCAGGAGCAGCTGATCGGCTAACCTGAGAGAGCGGGTGGGTGTATAAGGCAGTAGCAACTCTGAGAGATAGGATGGGGCAAGGTCATGGAGGGCTTTAAAAACAAACAAAAGAATTTTAAGATGAATCTTAAAAGAAATGGGCAGAGAGTGGAGTCAAGCTAAAATGGGGGAATTGTGCTCAAACTTCCGAGTGCCAGTTAAAAGATGAGCAGCAGCATTTTGCACCCTCTGGAGGTGAACGATGGATGAAGCACTGACCCCAAAATAAATTGCATTACAGTAATCCAGCCGGGTGGTCACAAAGGCAGGGATTACGGTCTCAAAGTGTTGCTGGGAAAGAATTGGCTTTTTTTTTTTAGCCAGCTGCCTCAGCTGGAAGAAGCTTGATTTTATAACTACCTTAATTTGACTGTCAAACTTGAGCTCAGCGTCCACGTTAACCCCCAGGTTCCTGACAACTTGCTTTTTATACTGGTCCAAGGAATCTAAGTACACACTGGGGGTCCCAGTAGGGTTACCAAAAACCATCACCTCAGTCTTCTTATTAAATTTTAAAAAGTTAAGAGCCATCCAGGCTTTAATGTCATCGAGACACTGAAGTAATGGCTACACAGAGTATGTGCCTTTTTATTTTAGAGTGACATAGATCTGACAGTCATCAGCATAAAAATGAAATGCAATGCCATGTTTTCTCAATATAATACCAAGAGGGAGTAGATACAACGAGAAGAGGATAATTTTTCAATAATTTTAGAAAGAAAAGGCAGTTTGGAGATAGGCTTATAATTTGCAAGAACCGTGGGGTAAAGAGCAGGTTTTTTTAATCAACGGTTTGACTACTGCATGTTTAAAATCCATAGGGACCACACCTGACAAACTGATTTATCAGTTTAAGAACCAAAGGTCCAACTGTGGACAAAACCTGTTTAAAGAACTTAGGAGGGACAGCTTCGTTTGGAGACCCAGCAGGCTTCAAACGACCAACAATCTCCTCTAAATAGGACAAGGTCACAGGCTCAAACCTGTCAAACACAGCGGGGCAGGGAACAGAGACTGAGGGGTCAAGACTAAGAGAGATCTGAGCCCTAGTGAAGGAGACCTTCTCAAGAAAAAAATCGTAAAAATATTCTCACATGCTACAGGGGAAGGCTCGATACAATCTGTCTGAGGTGCATTAAGAACAAAGTCAATGGTCTTAAATAAAACACGAGGATTGAGACAATTTGACAGAATTAAGTCAGAGAAGTGTTTTCTTTTGGCATCTTTTACAATTGATTGATAATGGCGCCAACAGTCCTTTAACATCTGAAATGACACTTGCAGTCTGTCTTTTTTCCACTTGCGCCCAGCTCGGCGACACTCACGTCTGACAGCTCTGGTCGAGTTGTTCAGCCAGGGCTCCGATTTAGTTTTAGGCTGTCTGGTTTTTAATGGAGCCACCATGTCCAAAGCAGTCCGGCAGGTGGAGTAGAACGATGAGCTAAGCTCCTCAGTCTGGCTGTTAAAAAGCTCTGGGATTTTACAGATCTAGTTAAACACTGCTGTAAACTGCTCAGCAGTGGAGGAGTTAACACGACAACGGTGAGCAGCAGTCCAAGGTTTAACTGTAGCACAGACGAGGGCAACTTCAAATATCACAGGCATATGGTCAGAAAACACAGCATCACAAATCTCTAAGTTAGAAACAGGCAAACCATGAGATAAAACAAGGTCAAGTGTGTGCCCACGTTCATGTGTGGGGCTGGCCACACATTGCACAAGATTAAAAGAATCGATAAGGTTTAAAAAGCCCTTTACCATGAATATTAAAATCTTCCACAATAAGAAAATGATCATATTTTGGCATGTATTCAGCCAAGAAGTCAGCAAAGTTGTTCACAAAGTCTTTATTGTATTTTGGAGGGCGATAAACCACCACACAGAACACAGTGTGAGAGCAGCCCAGCTCAAACACATGGAGTTCAAAGCAGGTGAATGGCAACGGTGTTGATAGTTGCTTACACTTAAAACGACTTTTAAAAATCGTTGCTATTCCTCCTCCTCGGCCCAACATCCGCGGGGAATTAAAATAGCAGCAATCATCAGGTAAAAGTTCAGAGAAGATGCTGCACTCACCAGCGCTCAGCCACATCTCACACAAAGTCCAATCCTTGGGATGTGAAAATATCCTTCAGGATAAAAGTTTTGTTTGTTAGGGACCTAGCATTAAAATCTTCCACAATAAGAAAATGACGTTAGCCGTCTTGGAAGCCCGACACAGAGGCCGCAGGTTCCGCAGATTCACCCCACGCCAGCGGGGACGAGGAGAGCAGGGTTTTCGGGGCTGGAACATCCCATCAAGGCCAACAACCAGTACCAGCCAGGCGTCGACAGGTTCCAGCGAACGTCGAGGGAAAGAGAAGTGAGGCGCCGCTTCGTATTTTTTGAAAAAAGGCGTAAAAGTGTGCCCTAACAAAGCTTTCAGCTTCACCTGCTGGCTGCTGCGTCGCCACCAGCGCTTACGCCGGAGGGGTGTAATCGGGACACGACACAGGTGAGCCGGGATGTCCGACAGGAACAGGGGCAAAGTTTTATGACCAGTATTATGACCAGCATAGCTCAACTTTACTAGATCATTGGCCGAAAGTTGGAGATCCAAAAGAGTCTGGCGATCATATAACTTCCCTCCGAAAAGCGAGCTGAGAAAGGTGAAGGAACTAAAATCCCAGTTCAGTTCAAAAGTACTCTATCCCAAAGGAAAATTAATAATAAAGAATACTCAATATATTTATAAGTAAATATATGCTTTGCATTTTTATAGTAGGTAGATCATTTTCACTTGTAGATCACTTATAAGTAGATCGCTAGCTGAAAAAGTATGGACACCCCTGTGCTAAATTATCACACACATTGTCTGACGTCACGGTTCTCTGGCTCTAGTGTTTTTCATACGTGGATTACTTGTTCAGCCGGAAAGTTTTGGATTGCTCTCAGGTCAGTCAGTCAGAGAGAGATGATGGCGATGACGACAGTTGAGGGGCAGCTTCCACCAAATTCGGTGAGATCGTTATTGAATTACCCTTTTGCAAGAAGGACGATGGTGGAAAAAAATCCACGTTAAGGAGCTGGGACCCGACAAGCCCGAAATAACTGTAGCTGTAAATTGTTAATTTACTTTATCTGTGAAACTGCTGATTTTAAGAAGGAAATTAAATTATGATTGTGAAACTGTTGTCATTTTCTGACTGTTCATTTGAATGCTTATACTGGACTAGGAAGGGAAATCTATTGGTACGTCAGCCCCACCAAGAATTTCTTCACCAGCCGCCACTGAAACACTGTACCTTTAGTACATATTAAATCTTTGAATTCATCATATCCCTCTAATAAAAGGTCCTGCTTGGATTGCGTAAAAAATGCGCCCTGTTTTTTTTTTTTTTTTTTTTTACCATTTTGTGGAAGCTAAAAGAGACTTGCTGATCAAGTTTGCTAGACTCGATATACACTCACCTAAAGGATTATTAGGAACACCATACTAATACGGTGCTTGACCCCCTTTCGCCTTCAGAACTGCCTTTATTCTTTGTGGCATTGATTCAACAAGGTGCTGAAAGAATTCTTTAGAAATGTTGGCCCTTATTGATAGGATAGCATCTTGCAGTTGATGGAGATTTGTGGGATGCACATCCAGGGCACGAAGCTCCCGTTCCATCACATGCCAAAGATGCTCTATTGGGTTGAGATCTGGTGACTGTGGGGGCCATTTTAGTACAGTGAACTCATTGTCATGTTCAAGAAACCAATTTGAAATGATTCGAGCTTTGTGACATGGTGCATTATCCTGCTGGAAGTAGCCATCAAAGGATTGGTACATGGTGGTCATAAAGGGATGGACATGGTCAGAAACAATGCTCAGGTAGGCCGTGGCATTTAAACGATGCCCAATTGGCACTAAGGGGCCTAAAGTGTGCCAAGAAAACATCCCCCACACCATTACACCACCAGCAGCAGCCTGCACAGTGGTAACAAGTAGAGGTCGACCGATGTATCGGTTTTGCCGATTAATCGGCACCGATAGTTGATTCCCGGAACTATCGGTTATCGGCAAAAATCCACGCCGATAGTTTTTCCGGGTTGCGTCAGAGCTGAAGCGGCTGAGAACGGTCCGTTGTCCTTATACAGTGAGAGAGCCAACATATATATGTTCTAAGATTATTGGTCTGCCCTTGAGATCCTTATCACACATCTGTGACCAGCAGACACACAGGCTAGCACTCAAAATCATTAAAGACCCATCACACCCGCTGAACACTGCCTTTGAGTGGCTCCCCTCCAAACGCCGGCTCCGTTGTCCTTTGTTCCTAAAGCTGTCCTTCTTTTGAACTCCTGACACCCTCCCAAACCCACCATTATCACCTCACACTCCCATCTGTCCCTCCCCCCTACAATCCAGACCTCCTCAGATCTGAGTCTCTCACTTTCCCCCCCCCCACTTTCTCCATCATGCATACTATTGCCTCTGTACTTTTAGTCATTTATTATGTTCATAGTTTATTGTGTGTCTGTGTGTCATCGGTTGCGTTTAATGTTACTACTGTTATTTGTGTGCGTTGCTCCTCTATGCCTTTTAAATTGCCCCTCGGGGACAAATAAAGATTTTTGAAATTGAAATTGAAATTGAAAATATCTATGGCAAGAGCCGCCTCTATAGGCGAAAATCGCTGTAAAGCACATGCTTTTGTTTTGACACGTGATACTGTTAGTTGCAAGGAGAGCGCAAGCTGCCTGGAGAGAGCGCGGTGCACGGACAACGCTGACACTTCAAATGCACGTTTAAAACACAGACAGCGAAAAGGTATGTATACAGTACACTACAGTACATGTTTTCATCTCAATATAAAGTAATTCATTTGTTGATTAGATTCTGCATTGGAGAAAGAACAGCAGTATGTTTGTCGACAAGGCTGAGAGGACGCTAACATTAGCAGTACATCAAGCGGTTAAAATAATGTGGCAAAAATACACGCAAGTCCGACCCAAATGTTTAATGTCATGATTGTTACCATCAGGAATGCATTCGATTTCAGTTCTTTTTATCTTCAGGCACAGGGTGCGATTTGCTGGGGGGATGAGGGGATCCGACTGGAGCGCTTCGAAACAGTGAATCTTTTTGCGACGCAGTGTTTTACTGATTCGGAGTTTCAAAAAGCTCTGTTGATACTTTGCTCACCTTCTCTATATAATACATTTGTTGTTTGAAATGAAATCATTACTATTATAGGCCTAACTTACGATGTTTTTATTAAATTTGTTATCACTTAATACAGCTCCCTTCGTATTAAAACCATTTCATGACGTGACACTCATTATCTGGTTCTTGCCTAAAAAGACGGGTATATAATGAGCGTTGTTAACAGATTACACAAACAGTTTGGTCAACCTCTGCCTATGGAGAGAGAAAAAAGTTTTCAAAATAGAAGCAAATATAGTGGGAGACTACACATATAATATACATTTATATAATTAATATTATATATAATTATAATATTATATAATTATATAATTATTATTATAATTCATTTTGTATGTAACTTTTTTTTATTTATTTGGAGTGTTACTTTTTCTTTCAGTTTGAAAGCATGTCTTTAATTTACCTCAATATTTATTAATATATTCATATTTATTTCATATAGCACATTTTCATGATTCAGTACTGTTTTTTTGTTTGGTTTTTGTAATAAAGTTTAGTACTATTTTACATGTAGTGTTATGTTTTAATTTAGTTGTTTTTTTTTTAATCCAGTATCCATTTTAAAAACTATCGGTTAATTAATCGGTTATCGGCAAGTACGGACCAACCTAGCTATCGGTATCGGTAAAATTCAATATCGGTCGACCTCTAGTAACAAGGCATGATGGATCCATGTTCTCATTCTGTTTACGGCAAATTCTGACGCCATTTGAATGTCTCAACAGAAATCGATACTCATCAGACCAGGCAACATTTTTCCAGTCTTCAACTGTCCAATTTTGGTGAGCTCGTGCAAATTGTAGCCTCTTTTTCCTATTTGTAGTGGAGATGAGTGGTACCCGGTGGGGTCTTCTGCTGTTGTAGCCCATCCGCCTCAAGGTTGTGCGTGTTGTGGCTTCACAAATGCTTTGCTGCATACCTCGGTTGTAACGAGTGGTTATTTCAGTCAAAGTTGCTCTTCTATCAGCTTGAATCAGTCGGCCCATTCTCCTCTGACCTCTAGCATCAACAAGGCCCACAGGACTGCCGCATACTGGATGTTTTTCCCTTTGCACAACATTCTTTGTAAACCCTAGAAATGGTTGTGCGTGAAAATCCCAGTAACTGAGCAGATTGTGAAATACTCAGACCGGCCCGTCTGGCACCAACAACCATGCCACGCTCAAAATTGCTTAAATCACCTTTCTTTCCCATTCTGACATTCAGTTTGGAGTTCAGGAGATTGTCTTAACCAGGACCACACCCTTAAATGCATTGAAGCAACTGCCATGTGATTGGTTGATCAGATAATTGCATTAATGACAAATTGAACAGGTGTTCCTAATAATCCTTTAGGTGAGTGTATAAGGGCTTTTCAAGCAGAGCGGGTGCGCGCAATCATCTCGGATGATTGAATCTAGCTAGACTAATCTACTCCTCTGGGTCGTCTGAAAAACCGACTTACCATGATGAGTTTCACGCCATTAACTTATCCAAGATGAGGCTTCTGATCTTGGATGATTTAAGCGACATACGGAAAATACCCCCTGCTCTGTGCACAGCCGTATATCGTGATGTGTTTATAGTTTGGAAGTATTGTACACTTAATGCTTCGCATGTGTGGAAATTTCAACATTTTCCAGTCCAAGTCACAAAACTCGAGTCCCCATTTCTGCTGGTACCCTTGTCAGCCACCACCACTAATTCTGTGAAAAACACTGGGTGTAAATTAAGGGCATGATGGTTCTGAAACCGAGACTTAAGACCGTGATACAAACGTTCACAATCTCCTTTTGCGTTTCTGGAAGACGGAACCACGATATCCCCCCAACCTCAATTAACCAGTTTCTGCAGGTGCAGCTTGTTAAACTCTCACTACGTTACTAATGTTACAAAAAACATTTTCAGTTCACAATTAACACTGTAAGACATGTCAAATATAAAATTATTTGTTGTATTTAAAGTTACAGAAAGCTGGATATTTTGGAAATATTACACGTACACTAGGGATGCAATGGTACACTTCTTTGTCGTGTATTGTCACTATTTCACATGTATTTCTGTATTTTCAAATTACTTGCATTTTAATTAAATACACTTTATCACACCAGTATTTTGTTACATTTGATTTGTAACAAGATACTTTTTGATGCATTCTGCCTGGTACTTAGACATTTCATCGAATTTGCAGCAGTCATAATTATAAACGCGCGGCCAGACACGTGGCATCATACCAATATTTACACCAAAAACATCTGGATGTGCACCCACATCTGCCCTTCATCATAGCCTTACATTGGCGCCGGCCAGCTTCGGAAGCGAGCAGTGGGCTCCGGCGACCCGGCCAGCAACAACAAGCGGCTCGAGGGCTAGTGCTAGTGTTACCTCCGGATATGAACACCTCTCCGAGTCGCTACCGCCCAGCACTGCCGACGCCTCGTTCTCCAATTCCTCGTCTTCCTCCAGTACGTCTACAAGAGAGACAGTCGCCTCGTCCCCTTCGTTTACCGCCATGCTTAAAAAGATAGAAAAAAATAAGACTCACTTCCTTTTCCAGGGCAAACGGCAGGGGTGGTGGGGAGGACGGGCTACCGTATTCACTGGTAATGCATAGTGTGCACCTTTTTCATTAGAATGAAGATTATTGAGGAACAGACAAAGGAGAGCTCTAAACGGTTATTTCTTGGTGCTAGCTGAAATAAAACATGAAATCGTTTCTAGGGCAGGCAAAATATTTGGACTAATTCAGGGGCATTTCAAGTATTTGAAAAGATCGGGGGCTAAGTCAAGTTTACCCGCAGTTTGACTTTTTTTTTGAAGGAAGATTGGCATCGGGACTAAAATACTCGGGGCTATAGACCCAAGTGGTAAGACCTAACGACTCCCATGGACTAATTTCCTACTAAAATATTATGTAGGAATCGCAGACAAATACCAGTACGTATTTTCAGGCTAGCCAATTTAAATCATAATCTAGCGCCCCGGTTTGTTAGTCGCATGTAGTTCTGAAAGTGGGCACATACCCTCCTACAGCCCCGCCGCCAGATCCGTATTAGGCTCGTGACGTCATTACGTCGGAAGTCACGTGTGGAATACTGGTAGAGTATGGCTGCGCCAGAGCTGCGTGGGGAATTGAAATATCGAGATGGTGACAGCCGGGAATTCGTCGTTAAGACAGAGAAAAGCCTCCAATCTGTTTTATCTGGGATTCGCACGTTAAGTGCCGATGTGTCAGAAGCCTTGACGGAGTTGGTGTCTCAGGACGGAGGAACTGCGGGAAACGGCGTGGACCAGCTTAACGCCGATGGTATGTCTCCGTCGTTAATGTGCGGCCGATAGCGCTTCGACGGTGTCTGTTGAATATTAAAACTTGTCATATAACTGCTACGGATGTTATTACGCGGGTCCTGCCTGAAGTATTAAAATCTTGAGGTGTTCTTTGCGTGTTTGAGACGTTGGGGTTGATACGGCCATTGATGATGCGAATCTTTGGAGCTGCGTTTTAAATATAATTCATACTGAATTATGAAATACAGAAGATTTTACCAGTATTTTCTATCGCACTAAATAACGGAGGGCGTCTGCAGCTGCACGTTCCGTGCGTACCCTTGGCATTTGGACTAATCATTCGGCTAACGTAACATTTTTTAAAAACATAAAAACAGTAGTGTTGCACAGTTCAGGGTAAAATTTGATTCGCGTTTTCCCCCTCAATCGAGACCGCGGGAGGCTGTGCCAGTGTCAATGATCAATTTCAGGTAAGTAAAGTATACAGTATTTTACTGTAAGTATACAGTAAAATAGCTTCAAACTCCGGACATAATAAGTGTAATAGTTGATGAATCGCATGGTATTGCGCTTTTTAACAGACGTATTGTCATTCACAAGATAGTTTGTCGTTATTTGGGCTGAAAATGCATTGTTCGTATAGTATGTCTTAATGAAAAAATACCAGATTCAGAGGTCATTATTATTTACTATACAGCAAAATGTATTACTATGTAATCGCCAGCGCTGTCATAATGGTGCTTATCTCTGCTATCCTCATTGTGCATAGTTAATTACTTATCTGCCTTTATGTCCCAGAAATGTTGGTACTTATGTGTACTAAAAACCTAGTTGAATAGATGTTTTCTGCGCCTGCCACATCATTTGGTCATAAAAAATATTATAGGATTTAGTCACTAAATACATTTAAAGCAATTTTGAGCTTGATGGTATTTGAAGTGCAATTGTCTTAGGCTTTATTGTATATTCAACTTGTTTTTTGTCTTGATGTGTTTTTTATTGTTGTGTTGTGTTTTCCTTTTTACCTATGAGTTTTTAATGTAATAGACTAAACTGGCTAATAATTATTCACCTAAATGAAGTATTTTTTACAAGGTGCATCAGAAAGAAAACTTCAAAACCAGCCAGAAACTTTGTTCTTCATGTTTTCTTTTTTGACAGATGAGGAAGGAGATGAGGGTGATGAAGAAGAGGAGGACCAATCAAAGACTAGACAGAAAGGGACAAGCAGAGGGCCTCCAGCCAAGCGCACAAAGACACTTAAGGCATAGAGTCTCCTGTTCTGTGGTGTGTGCCTGAAAAAGAAGTTGGCCACCTTTGGGACTGTCTGATTGGTATATGCAATAAGATGGGAAAAGCCCCCCTACCCCTTACTGGATAGGGGGCTCCATATTCCACCAAGAATGTCAGCCTTCAACATCAGCTGCTTCGTTTTGATCTCATTCATCAAAAGTGTGACATTTGTGCTTTTTTATGTATTGACTCATTTGTTTTGCTGCCAAGGAGAGCAGGAAGTATTAAGGGATATATGTACATTTGTCCACATGGTTTACAGTGTGTGTGTATAATCTTCAGGAAACTTCTATGGACATTCTCTTGCCCTTAATACATTTTATTTCTGCAGATTGTAACTTTTATTTCAGCATCATTATTAAATGATCTAAAGTGCATTTTCTTTTAAAAGCCGAAAAGACATACAGCAACATTTCCCCTTTGTTAAAAAAGGTGTGTGTGTGTGTCAAGACAAGCCCTTTTCTACTGAGTGAGCACTACAGCCTCAAAAAAAAAAAAAACCCACTAAAAACAGCCTTTTCCATTCTGCATATAAAGAGAACATCAATACAGGGTTCATTTCTGTGACATCGGGCCTTTGGTGTACATCTGTACTGTGTTTTCTTCCCAGGGCTGCTGGACAGTGGTGAAAAAGACAGATACACATTTTTACAAAGAGCTATAAACACAGGTAATACTTATTAACAAAGTGCATTTGAATGTTAAACATGGCTGTTCCATTTATAAATCTGAAGTTTCACTGTCTCCTGCACAGTGGACACATAGAACTTCCTCTGGTTTCCTCATGAAAAATCATAGCCTGTACATACATAATAATGAGGGAATACAAGGGTTGACATCAAGTCAAAATTGAACTGCCAGTATAAACGTGAGTGAATTGTTCCCACCTGATATGGTTGGAAGCAAACATTGTTAATTTAAATCACTGTCAAAAATATGAAAGTACTCAATGGAAATCAAGTCAGCATACTCAGAATGCCTTAATTTTAGAATGATCCTAGAAGTTCATGTGACCTATATTATTTGGTCCGCAGACTCAGTTATAAACCATTCTGTAATTCACTACAGTAAAAAAGCAGAATGTAGTAAAGTTTCCTGATTTCCAATACTAATACTAATAATGCCATTGATTCTAGAAAGCCATATTTAGGGTAGATCTTCAAATCTAACATAGCAGTTAAGTGTGCTGATGACCTTTTGAAAGAAATTAGCATTATGTGCAAAAAGCCTTAAAAGACATAAGCTCATGAGAATTGATACTGTACTTTCAGTTAAAGAAAAGTGACAAACAGGAAAATGCCACCAGATCCCAGAAACAAATAAATAAAATCAAAAGAGATCCAGCAGCTAAATGCTACTTGGACTCAACTCATAAATAGGTGTAAAGAAATATGTACCACTTTCCCTACACTGGTTCACTGTGGGGATGAACACAAATACCCCATTTGTAGTAAAGATAGAAACAAACATGGCATATATTACTCTTCAGCACACCATATAGGATCCACACTGCAATGCAGTTGCCAGGTGCTGGTTGCTACTTCGCTACAACACTCTTAAGCTGTACTAGCACAGGGTTACTGCTGTAAGGATCGCCAGCTACCATGGTAAAAAAAAAAAAAAGAATTACGGCATTATGCATATTGTAATACTCCCACAAAAAAAATGTAATGGAAGGACAGAGAGCAGCCACCATGCAAAATGAGATGACCCAATGAGCTACCTGAAACACATGGCTTTGTACCAGCCCATTTGTCAATCAAAGACATCCTGGAGGTTGAATCTGATTGTTCCCGTTAAGTGTCAATCAGCTGCAGGTGGCTGATCTGATTGGACGCCTTTTCAAACGTCTGGTGACGACTACAGAGAATTGCCAAACAGATGGGGAGGATGCAGTAACCGATGGTTTTGGGGTCCGTACGGGTGCAGGAGTAGAGGAAGAGGAACACCTGGAGGTATGGGATAAGTAAGAGGGTAGCCCATACCCAAAAAGGAAAGGACAGCAGCCGCACGTTTAACCAGTGAGTCCATGCGGGTGACGCTGAGGACGGCTCGCCAGGTGGCGCAGCCTTCCCAGGCGACTGTTCCACCATGTCTATTGTTAGCCGGTTGTACTTCTGGTTGATTTCGAAAACATAGTAGAAAGCAGCCGCACTAGCCAGCAGATATAGTCCCACGCTTATCCATCCCATCCGCTGACGGAAGTTCATCATTCTCCATAGTCATTCCTGGAAAAGAATTTAGGGTCGATGCAAGAATGCAAAATTCATCTTCTGCATTTTGCTTTACCAGGGTAGTTGGCATTAAGATTGAGGCTACATCTCAAACGACATCAGTGTACAGGCCGTTCTCTAGAAACTGAAGAATGCCTGAGTAATCACAGCAAATGAATCTCGGAGTGACCCACGAACCCGTTAGAATTAACCTCGCTTCCTCCCCCTCACCTTTCTAAATTCATTGATCCATCCGACCGTCTATGTGCTCTTGTTTCCGTGTCTCCGAATGTTCGACCAACAACTGAACCACATAAACGTTCTGTCATACGTGCCCCTCACAGGCACAGGCAGCCTGTCACATGACCGCTTACGCTTTATCCAATAGGAGCACCGTCGTTTGCTCGTTGTTTTTTTGTACCAATACTTTGACATAAAGTGCAGCGCCACTTAATGGTCGGAGTTGGAAGTGGGGGACTGAAATCGGGATCGTGTTGTACTGAACTGCAATATGATGAGGGGTTCAAGCAGCGTTAGCTGCTAGATCCTTGTTTTCGTATTTATTATTTTGTATATCATTATTTTTTTAATCGTAGAGAAGCGATATGTGAGGAATTATGGTTTTGCTTTTTCATTACTGTTCTGCACAGCGAATGTTTCATTTAATTTGTTATTAACGTGTGCAATGTTTTCAGTAGATCGTTTTTTTTTGGATTGTCGTTGTTATATGTAGTTGTTGCATTGTTGCACAAATATCTAGCAGATTTTAAGTATGCTATTATACACTCACCTAAAGGATTATTAGGAACACCTGTTCAATTTCTCATTAATGCAATTATCTAATCAACCAATCACATGGCAGTTGCTTCAATGCATTTAGGGGTGTGGTCCTGGTCAAGACAATCTCCTGAACTCCAAACTGAATGTAAGAATGGGAAAGAAAGGTGATTTAAGCAATTTTGAGCGTGGCATGGTTGTTGGTGCCAGACGGGCCGGTCTGAGTATTTCACAATTTGCTCAGTTACTGGGATTTTCACGCACAACCATTTCTAGGGTTTACAAAGAATGGTGTGCAAAGGGAAAAACATCCAGTATGCAGCAGTCCTGTGGGCGAAAATGCCTTGTTGATGCTAGAGGTCAGAGAAGAATGGGCCGACTGATTCAAGCTGATAGAAGAGCAACTTTGACTGAAATAACCACTCGTTACAACCGAGGTACAGTATGCAGCAAAGCATTTTTAAAGCCACAACACACACAACCTTGAGGCGGATGGGCTACAACAGCAGAAGACCCCACTGGGTACCACTCATCTCCACTACAAATAGGAAAAAGAGGCTACAATTTGCACGAGCTCACCAAAATTGGACAGTTGAAGACTGGAAAAATGTTGCCTGGTCTGATGAGTATCGATTTCTGTTGAGACATTCAAATGGTAGAGTCAGAATTTGGCGTAAACAGAATGAGAACATGGATCCATCATGCCTTGTTACCACTGTGCAGGCTGGTGGTGGTGGTGTAATGGTGTGGGGGATGTTTTCTTGGCACACTTTAGGCCCCTTCGTGCCAATTGGGCATCGTTTAAATGCCACGGCCTACCTGAGCATTGTTTCTGACCATGTCCATCCCTTTATGACCACCATATACCCATCCTCTGATGGCTACTTCCAGCAGGATAATGCACCATGTCACAAAGCTCGAATCATTTCAAATTGGTTTCTTGAACATGACAATGAGTCTGACCCCCACAGTCACCAGATCTCAACCCAATAGAGCATCTTTGGGATGTGGTGGAACGGGAGCTTTGGGACCTGGATGTGCATCCCACAACTCTCCATCAACTGCAAGATGCTATCCTATCAATATGGGCCAACACTTCTAAAGAATGCTTTCAGCACCTTGTTGAATTAATGCCACGTAGAATTAAGGCAATTCTGAAGGCGAAAGGGGGTCAAACACCTTATTAGTATGGTGTTCCTAATAATCCTTTAGGTGAGTGTATAACGTGAATCTCCAAATGCCAGAAATGCGTCGCGAGATGGCGCAATTGAATTAGACCTACTTAGGCTGGTAGTACAGTATATCAAATACGGAAGAAATGATTAGCTGATCGGTACAATGTTTATGGTAGGTCATAACCATAAATACAATAAACTAGTTTGTTAATTTGTTTTAATATTGTACATATGTAATGCTTATTAAATCAAGACATGGTCAAATTAAACACTATATTGAGAGGATTTCTCATTTCCCAATGTCAAAATGCAATTGAGCGTACGTTTCTATCTGATAGAAGTGCTGTATTCTGACGTGTTAACGTTATTTATGAGTACTCAATAAAACACATTTAGGAATCTGATTAGAATGGGCATGCTACTTGAAATACTCAAATATATATAGGTCTACTAGGTCAATTATTCATCAACGTGGTGTTTAGAGTGCACAACAGAACCAGACTTTCAAATCATATAACATGCTTTTAAAATAAAGCTTTCGATTAATCCTTAATTTTAGTGCATTTTCCTGTACACAAAGATTGAAGCAATACAAAAATGTTAACTATGTGCTGTATTGTTTGGAGCTAGAATGTAACAATGTTGTTTATATCCAGCAATGGGCAGCACAAGACTATTATACCAAGGGTCTAATGCTGGAGACATCGGGCCTCATTCACCAATATCTTCTTAATAATTCTCTGAAATTTGTTCCTACGAAACTTAAGAACAACCTATGTCAGATTCATGATGAATCCCACGTCTTTGTAACTGAAAGCGTGTGCCAATTTGTTCTAATTAGCATAGGGAAACGCCCCACAATTTCCCATAAAAGGGCATGAGTCTGTAGGGCCTTGTGCAAGGAATGGCGAAGAGACACGCTGGCTGTGGGCCACTTAGCACTAAGAGGAAAAAAAAACTTCAGTAATGCTGAAGTAGAAGTATTAATACAGGACGTAAATGCAAATCAATCAATCAATCAATCCTCTTCGTCCCTTGTGGGACAAAAGGCTTCAATGAGCTCTCTCCATTGCATGTGGTCCTTTGCAGCATGTTGTGCTTCTCCCCATGACAGGTTCATCTTTTGAAGCTCCTGTACCACAGTTCTACGGCAGGTGTTTTTGGATTTTACAGATTTTCTTTTTTCAGGTGGTGTCCATCTTAAGGCAACTCTTGGGATGTGGTTTTGCTCCATCCTTAACACATGTCCAATACATCTTAAGCGTCTTAATGTAATGTCCTTGGTGATGCTTTGACTGCTTGTTTTCTTGTACAGTATAGTTGTTGGTTGGATATTTTGTTGGGCCAAAAGATCTGGCAGATTCGTCTGAGGCATCTGTTGTGGAAGACCTCATTGCTGTTGTACAGGAGCATCTTTGTTTTTAGGCTGTATTGATTAGACTTCCAGATGGAACGGAGTTGGGAAAAGGCACCCTGAGCCTTTCCCAAGCTTGCTCTAATGTCTTTATGGACAGCGCTGTCCTTGCTGATAAGGCTGCCTAGTTAAGTGAAGTCCTCCACAAACTCAAGTGGTGTTCCATTCACCTGGATGGGTGCTGTGCGGTTGGAGTTTATGCACATCACTTGGGTTTTGGAGGTGTTTATGTTAAGTCCAGCCTGTCTGGCATATTTGTTGAGCCTGTCAGTTTTCGATTGCATGTTGGAGTGGTTTGTTGAAAGGAGAGCAAGGTCGTCTGCAAAGTCATGGTCTTCCAACTGAGAGAACAGGGTCCATTGGATGCCTCTGGGTTTGTGTCTTGTTGTGTTGGTTGTGATCCAGTCTATTGCAAGTAGGAAGAGGATGGGAGAGATGATGCACCCTTGTCTCACTCCGGACTGTGCAGGGAACCATTCAGTGAGAATGTTGCCCATAAGGACACTGCACTCAAATTTTTCATAGAAGATTTTTATGATTGTAATTATCTTAGGTGGGATTCCATTGTACTGGAGTATCTTCCAAAGAGTGTTACGATGGACACTATCAAATGCCTTCTTGAAATCAACAAACTTGATGTATAGGGGTGTGTTCCATTCTAAGCACTGCTTTAGGATGTTCCGCAGTGCAAAAGTCTGGTCCATACATCCTCTTCCTTTACTGAAGCCTGCTTGTTCTTGTCTGAGCCTGGGGTCAATGGTTGGCTCCATTCTGTTATGGAGGACTCTGCAGAACACTTTGCTTGGGAAGGACAGAAAGGTGATTCCTCTCCAGTTGTCACAGTTTTTGGTGTTGCCTTTCTTTGGGATTTTGACTATGAGGCCTTCTATACCAGTCTTTGGGGATGGTATCATTGTTCCAGATGTTTTGGAAGAGATCAGTAAGGACTTTAGTTGATGTTAAAATGTCAGCCTTTAGCATCTCCACATGGATTGCATCCATGCCACATGCCTTGCCCCTCTTTAGGGATAGGATGGCAGTTTTGACCTCGGAAAGGTCAGGGGGGTTGATGTTGATATCCAGAATGTAGTCTGTTGTTGTGTTTTGGCAAATAAATGTATGACGTCTCCTGGGGAGTCTGGGGGTCCACCAGTGGCATCATTAACAATCTCCTAATGAAGCAATTCATTTAACCTGAATGATGAAAATTGTGTGGCCAACTGATTTTGATAGCAAGGTCAATGCACAGAATCAGACCTATTTATAATCCACGATTGCCGTTACTACCATGAAAATAATTTTCACACTTTAAAATTTATTTTTCATATTTTACTTTTATAAATTATTCATACTATCATTTTATCAACTGTAGAATGAACAAAACTGCTATAACCAATTATTTTGTACCAACTATCATTACTTGAATGTGCATACGAATGGTCTTGAGTGTGCGTAGATTTTGTTCTTAGCTAAGAACAAATTCAGATAAGAAAACATTGGTGAAGAATCTTCGTAAAAAAGTATGTACGTGGGGTTTAAGAACAAATTTGTTCGTAAGAACGGTTGGTGAATGAGGCCCATTGTAAATCACCTGTAAATCACGTGACGTACAGCAATCACCTGTTGTTGCAGGACCATTCTTCACACCTCTCTTGCTGGTGGTTAAAATCCTGCCTCCACTCTATGCTGTTTACATATTCTGCCCCCTGCACGTTTCCTCTGGAGGTTTACTCCTGCAGTTCACATGTAAATAAGTATTCAGGCATCACAATATTTTAGATTATTTTAGCCATCCCGAATAGGCTATATACAGTTGCAAGAAAAAGTATGTGAACCCTTTGGGATTATGTGGAGTTTTGCATGAATTGGTCATAAAATGTGCTCTGATCTTCATCTAAGTCACAACAATAGAAAAACACAGTCTGCTTAAAACTAGGGTGACCAGATAATCCATGTCAGGGAGGACACTTTGAGCTACTTCAGGTTTTACAAACTACTTTCAAATTGAAAGGCTCCTGTGCTCGGCTAATTAGTTCAGCTCTTCTTGTGCTTTGACTGGTTTATTTCCTTGACTGAAAGACTCATCCAGCTGTTTCACATTAACATTAGTGACACATGCATGATTATAGGAGACTGACCAATCAGCACACAGCAAGAACTCAGTGCTCAAGTGAAATCCAGGTCCGTTTAATTGAAATGGTAATTTACAATTCCTGTCCTAGCTCAGAGTGTCCTCCCTGACATGGATTATCTGGTCACCCTACTTAAAACAATACTACACAAACATTATATGTTTTCATGTTTTTATTGAACATAACATGTAAACATTCACAGTGCAGGGTGTAAAAAGTATGTGAACCTTTGGACTTAATAACTGGTTGACCCTCCTTTGGCAGCAATAACCTCAACCAAACATTTACTGTAGTTGCAGATCAGACCTGCACAACGATCTGGAGTAATTTTGGACCCCTCCTCTTCACAAAACTGTTTCAGTGTAGGAATATTCTTGGGATGTCTGGTGTGAATCGCTCTCTTAAGGTCATGCCACAGCATTTCAATCGGGTTGAGGTTAGGACTCTGACTGGGCCACTCCAGAAGGCGTATTTTGTTCTGTTGAAGCCATTCTTTTGTTGAATTACTTGTATGCTTTGGGTCATTGTCCTGTTGCATCACCCACCCTCTGCGGAGCTTCAGTTGGCGGACAGATGGTCTTATGTTTTCCTGCAAAATGCCTTGATAAACTCTGGAATTCATTTTTCCATCAATGACAACAATCCGTCCAGGCCCTGAGGCAGCAAAGCAGCCCCAAACCATGATGCTCCCTCTGCCATGTTTTACAGTGGGGATGAGGTTTTGATGTTTGTGTGCGGTGCCTTTTTTTCTCCACACACTATGTTACAGTTGTGTTCAAAATTATTCAACCCCCACTGAAATTGAGTGTTTTGGCCAGTTTGACATTGATTTTGATCATTTCAGTCATCTTGTTTACAATTAAATCAAAGAGGCACTTGTAAGTCAGACAAATATAACATAACATTTATAATGAAATAACCACAAATGTCTTTTCTGTGCTCACATCATTATCAGTTTTATTCAACCCCCAAGTGACATTCATTCTTAGTCTGTAAAGTATATTTGAGCGTTTGTGTGCCAGCACGGTTACGTGGGTGGTTGTTGTTGTTTTCATTTTTTACTCTTATTTTGACGTGTGTACTTGTCTGTCCTTGTGAGTGTTACCGACAGCTGCGGGCGCGAGTGGCGTTTCTGTTTGCGTCCTTCGCATCAAACACCCGCGGGTAATATTATCGAACATCGGTAACATTAACTCTAAAAGGTCAGTTGCTCCGGAGCTTTGCTCGGTCGCCGGTCGGGGCCGGGAGGACATTTTCCACTTTTTTTCCCGCTCCGGCAGTAGCCTGCTTTGAGAGGGTTTTTGTGGTTTTTTGGCCTCCCTAGAGCAACTTCGCTTTAGTTTAGCTAAACGTGGTTCAGCAGGAAGTTAATCTCGGGTAAGTAATTGTAAATTTGGTTATTTTAAAAGTTAAATTTAAAGGTTGTTATCGCTGACGCTGCCGGATAATTTATAATAAAGTACCGATTTAACGCAAGTGTTAATTTAGTGTTTTAGTGTACTCGGCACTTTGTTTTAACTATACGTTAATTAGATCAACTAAAAGTTTAAATATTCTCTATTAATATACTGGGCTGGGAGTAAAGGACGGGGACATAGTGAGTTAGGTAATTATGGGGCCAGCTCAGTGTTGTGTTTGCAAGATGTTTGCCCTTCTGGATGCTTGCGTCCAGTCGGACTTCGTCTGCGAGCGATGTGGGTTAGTTGACTCACTCATGGTCCAGGTTCGTGACCTAGAGGAGCGACTGGCTCTCATCCAGCATAGCAATGAGTTAAAGGAGAGAGTTAATACGCCTTCTAGGGAGACTATGTGTACGTCACAAGCGGGGAGGGGGGAGAATGATGAACAGGTAGGTCGAGAGAGCTGGGTGAACGTAGGTCGTAGACGTAGAAAAGGGCGTACACAGTTCACAGAGGCGGCATCACCTGAAGTAACGGTTTCTAACCGCTTTCAGGTGCTTCCAGCTTTAGAGCCGGAAGAGACTGGGGAGGCAGGTGGGCCCTTGGGCACCAAGGAGCCACCTAACCCCAGTAGGAGGGAGGTTGTGGTAGTAGGGGATTCAATTATAAGAGGTGTAGATAGTTATGTGTGCACCCGTGATAGAGGATCCCGTACGGTGTCTTGCCTGCCTGGTGCCCAGGTAGGGGACCTTCCAGATCGAGTGGACAGGCTTTTGGCCCCAGCCGGGGTGGATCCAGTGGTCGTGGTGCATGTTGGCACCAATGACATAGGAAAGGGCAGAAGGGCTGTTCTGCAAGATAAATTTATAGAAGTCGCGGATAAGCTTAGAAGCAGAACATCCACGGTGGTATTCTCTGGAATACTTCCCGTGCCACGTGCAAGTCAGGCAAAATTAGCTGAGATAAGGGGATTAAATGCGTGGCTAAAATGGTGGTGTAGGAAAGAGGGGTTCAGGTTTATGGGGCACTGGAAGACCTTCTGGAACAGGTGGGACCTGTTCAAGCCGGATGGGTTGCATCTGAACCATAGGGGAACCAGTGTATTGGGGAGGCGTATGTGCAGAATAGTTGAGGAATGTTTAAACTAGGGACTGGGGGGGCAGGGAGGTCAGTTAAGAATTTATGTGGGGAGAGACGGAAAGCCCAAATAAATATTAAAAGTAGACACTGTAAAAGGCCTACCATTAGTGGTCTGTATTTGAATGCTAGGAGTATTAGAAACAAAATTAATGACTTAGAGGCTTTAATTTCTTCAGACAATTACGACATTATAGGAATAACTGAAACATGGATGAGTGACAATGATGGTGATGAATATAATATGGATGGTTATACGTTGTTCCGTAGAGACCGGATAGGCAAGAAGGGAGGTGGTGTTGCAGTATACGTAAAAGAAAACTTGCAGGCAAGGGATCTCACTGATAAAAATAAAAATTCAGAAGCTGTATGGATCAAACTTGATGCTAAAGATTCAAATGGCCTAATTGTCGGGGTTTGTTATAGGGCACCTAATGTAGCTGTAGAGGAAAGCAGAATATTATATGATGATATCAGGATTATGAGTAATAAAAATGATGTGGTGGTTATGGGTGATTTTAATTTACCTGGGATACAGTGGGACACAGTCTCTGGCTCTTCTGTAAATGAACTTGAGATGGTGGAATTAGTACAGGATTGTTTTTTTACTCAGTTTGTTAATACTCCTACCAGGGGAGAAGCCCTTCTTGATCTCGTTTTTTGTAATAACCAGGATAGGATTGGAAAATTAGAGGTTTTAGACCCATTGTACGGTAGTGATCATAACATGGTTAAATTCGAGGTTAATTTTAGTGTCCGAAGAGCAAAGTCTAAATTAAAAGTATACAATGTTAGGAAGGCTAACTTCAATGGTATGAGACGGAAATTAGAAACTGTAAACTGGACAGAGTTAAATAGCAAAACAGTTGAAGAGGCATGGGAATTTTTCAAAAGCACATTGTTGCAAGTGCAAGAGGACTTCATACCTGTTTCCAGCAAAACTAAATCTAGGAAACGACAACCAAGGTGGTTTACTAAGGAAATTAAGAATAAAGTCAGGAGGAAAAGGGCTCTGTTCCACAACTGGAAAATAACTAATGATTTCAAAATCAAGCAGGAGTATCTAAGTCTACAGGCAGAGTTAAAAAATGACATTAGGCTATCAAAGAGGGATGTAGAAAGAAAAATTGCATTGGAGGCTAAGCATGACAGTAAAGGTTTCTTCCAATATTTTAACTCCAAGAGAGCACTAAAAGCTGAAATCACTAATTTGCAGGACAGTAAGGGCCTTATAATTGATAACGAAATTGATATGGTAAACGAGTTTAATGATTATTTTTCAAGGGTGTTCACAATAGAGAACACAAGTAACTTACCACCAATTAATACGAATACAGCATCGTCTATGACCAATATATGTATAACTGAGGTTGATGTGATACTAAGCCTAGCTAAACTCAAAATAAATAAATCGCAGGGGCCTGATGGCATCTTACCTTTAGTCTTGAAAGAGATGAGGGATATTATTAGCCAACCTTTGACTTTAATATTCCAGAAATCGTTATCTGCGGGTGTGGTACCATCAGATTGGAAGCATGCTAATATAACACCCATATCCAAAAAAGGGGATAGAAGTAATTCAGCAAACTATAGGCCAATCAGTTTAACTAGCATTACTGGAAAAATAATGGAAGCTATAATTCAAGTGAAAATGGTAGATTACCTAGATGCAAATAACATTATAAAGGATAGCCAACATGGATTTAGGAGAGGTAGATCCTGCTTAACGAATTTGCTTGAGTTCTTTGAGGAAGCTACAAGTGAAATTGATCACAAAAAGGCCTATGATGTGATTTACTTAGATTTCCAGAAGGCCTTTGATGTTGTCCCCCACAAACGGCTCTTGTTAAAGCTTAAAGCTGCAGGAATTTTAGGAACTGTGGCAGCTTGGATCAAAAACTGGCTAACTGATAGGAAGCAGCGAGTAGTTATTAGAGGCACTATGTCACAGTGGGCCTCCGTTTATAGTGGGGTACCGCAGGGTTCAATTTTAGGACCACTATTGTTCCTAATTTACACGAATACATACAGTAAACTGGTTAAATTTGCAGACGACACTAAGGTGGGCGGGGTAGCAGATACTAATCTAGCAGCAGAGAGGCTTCAACGGGATCTGGATTTAATTAGCGAATGGGCTGATACTTGGCAGATGAAATTTAACACAGATAAATGTAAGGTAATCCATGCAGGGAGCAGAAATATACAGTACAGATATTTTATGGGTTCCACTGAAATAAAGGTAGCTGATTACGAGAAAGATCTCGGTATGTATGTTGATGCTTCCATGTCCCACTCTCGCCAATGTGGGGAAGCAATAAAAAAGGCGAACAGAATGTTGGGTTATATCTCTAGATGTGTGGAGTTTAAGTCAAGGGAGGTGATGTTACACTTATATAATTCCTTGGTAAGACCCCACCTAGAATACTGTGTGCAGGTTTGGTCACCATACCTCAAGAAGGACATTGCTGCCTTAGAAAAGGTGCAACGAAGAGCTACGAGAATGATTCCTGGTCTTAGAGGAATGTCTTACGAGGAGAGGTTAGCGGAACTGAATCTGTTCAGCCTTGAGTAAAGGAGACTAAGGGGGGATATGATTCAGGTCTATAAGATTCTAATGGGTCTGGATGCTGTTCAGCCAAATGACTATTTCAATATTAGTCTAAATTAGGGCTGTTTTCGACTAAGGATTTTCATAGTCGAATCTGATTCGTTCGATTTTGCCGTAGTCGACTGATAGTCGAACCTTTTTTTTTTTTTTTAGATAGCAGCTAGATTTTTTCCATTTCAAACAAAAGAGTTAAAAAAAACTAAAAGAAAAACATGGTGTGTAACAAATACCTTTTATTCATTTAAAGCCAAATTCACAATCAGAATCTAGTGATCCCGGAAAATAAAATAAAATAACTGTCGTATTGCACAGCCTTGTATGCAAGGACAACATAAGCCCCTAGTGATTGTGACGTTGTCTACGTATAAGCCCGTATAAAGGATAGACATGTTTAATGAGGAAACTAACTGCGCAAAGTCATGCACTTTTTATCTAGACGTCTGAAAAATTGTTTGAATCTCCGGTCTCAAATGCAAAAAAGTTGCACAGAAGGACCATTGTCAGCATCAGCTCAAGTAAATGGTAACCACGCTTTCGAACAAACACTTTTCTCCGCCATGCATTGTTCTTAGCAGCTCTGTGTCTCCGAACACGGCGCTGTCTGTGATCAGGGCAGAGTAACGCAACTCTCACACACGCTGCAGTATTTGAGAGCTGCCTGCTCCGCCCCACACACTCACAGAGTGAAACTCTCCGACACAAGAAAAAAACATAACTGATAACATCGGGCTGATATGGTAATAATTAAAATGTTAACAATTTAAAATGATTTTTAACGATTAAAAAACGTCTGTGAGCCCACCAATAAGCGCACAAAACGAACTCTATTAGAATCAATGATCCTTAATGTTACCTGTAAGCTACAGTTGGTTGAATGCTCATTATCATTACCCAAGTTCCCAATAGCGTAATTCGCGTTTTCTTTTAAAGCAACATTTCATAGCAAACTACTTAAATAAACAGGTCATTGAAAGATCAGAATTTAAGCCTTACCGTTTTATCCCAGGACTCTTCCAAAACTTCTGGCTGTGGTCCTGCACAAGGCAGCATGGGTCACGTGTTCCACAGCAACAATAACACTGGGCTGCCCGCAGACGTGCCTGTCTGAAAATCGGCGTAGTGCACTCGGATATCGGCCGATGCCGATACATTAAAAAATGCTAAATATCGGCCCGATATATCGGCCGGCCGATATATCGGTCGACCTCTAGCTGCTTCTCATTGGTTACATAACACTTTCCTACTATTCGACTATGAGGTTCATAGTCGAATCAGACGTCTACGAATCGAATCGTCGAATCCTCGACTATTAGAAGTCAGCCCTAGTCTAAATACTAGAACTCGTGGCCATAAGTGGAAATTAGCGGGAGAACATTTTAAAACAAATTTGAGGAAGCACTTCTTTACACAGCGTGTAGTCAGAGTATGGAATAGTCTTCCTGCTATTGTAGTGGAAGCTTAAACCATGGGTTCCTTTAAATCAGAGCTAGATAAGATTTTAACAACTCTGAGCTATTAGCTAAGTTCTCCCCAAACGAGCTTGATGGGCTGAATGGCCTCCTCTCGTTTGTAAATTTCTTATGTTCTTATGTTCTTACTTAGTACAACATCCTTTTCCAGTTATAACATCTTTTAAACGTGAAGCATAGCTTGACACAAGTGCCTTTCAGCGATCTACGGATATCTTAGCCCATTCTTTATGGGCAAAAGCCTCCAGTTCAGTCACATTCTTAGGCTTGCGCGCTGCAACTGCTTTCTTTAAGTCCCACCAGAGGTTCTCAATCGGATTTAAGTCTGGTGACTGCGATGGCCACTCCAAAATGTTCCAGCCTTTAATCTGCAACCATGCTCTAGTGGACTTAGAGGTATGCTTGGGATCATTGTCCTGTTGAAAGGTCCAACGTCTCCCAAGCCTCAGGTTTGTGACGGACTGCATCACATTTTCTTCCAATATCTCCTGGTACTGAAGAGAATTCATGGTACCTTGCACACGCTGAAGCTTCCCTGTACCTGCAGAAGCAAAACAGCCCCAAAGCATGATTGACCCCCCGCCATGCTTCACAGTAGGCAAGGTGTTCTTTTCTTCATACTGTAGGCCTCCTCCAAACATAGCGTTGATCCATGGGCCCAAACAGTTCTAATTTTGTTTCATCAGTCCACAGAACACTATCCCAAAACTTTTGTGGTTTGTCCACATGACTTTTGGCATACTGCAGTCGACTCTTCTTATTCTTTGGAGACAGCCTGGGAGTTCTGGTATGGAGGCCTTCATTACGCAGTGTGCGCCTTATTGTCTGAGCTGAAACTTCAATACCCGCATCTGACAAATCTTTTCTCAGTTCCTCAGCAGTCACACGGGGACTTTTCTCCACTTTGCGCTTCAGGTAGCGCACAGCAGTCGAAGTCAGCATCTTCTTTCTGCCACGACCAGGTAGCGTTTCAACAGTGCCCTTTGCCTTGAATTTGCGAATGATGCTTCCTATGGTGTCTCTTGGAATGTTTAACATCTTTGCAATCTTCTTATAGCCATTGCCCTTCTTGTGAAGAGAAATCACCTCTTCTCTTGTCTTCCTGGACCATTCTCTTGACTTCACCATGTTTGTAAACACACCAGTAAATGTCTAGAAGGAGCTGAGTATCACAGTCATTTTAAATCTGCCTATTTGGAGCTTATTATGCTTGATTGCTGCTCGTTGACATCCACAGGTGTTTTCAATACCTGATCGAAAACACTTGAATGAACCTCTGTTCTTAAGAGTGGTAGTCTTTAAGGGGTTGAATAATTGTGTCAATGAAGAAATCACAAAAAAAACATTTAATACTGTATTACAAAAACAATTGATGTCATTTTAGTTGCATTTGGTTCTTTAAAAGGTCCTTGTAAGATTTCATTCTGAACACAATTACAAATTCCCTAAAACCCTTTACAGCATTGGGGGTTGAATAATTTTGAACACAACTGTATATGATTTTTCCAAACAACTTAATTTTGGTTTAATCTGTCCACAGAATATTTTGCCAGTAGTGCTGTGGAACATCCAGGTGCTCTTTTGCAAACTTTAAACGTGCTGCAATATTTTTTTTGGACAGCAATGGCTTCCTCCGTGGTGTCCTCTCATGTACTCCATTCTTGTTTACTGTTTTCCTTATTGTAGATGTGTCAACAAAAATGTTAGTATGTGCCAGAGATTTCTGTAAGTCTTTAGCTGACACTCTAGGATTCTTATTCACCTCATTAAGCATTCTGCGCTGTGCTCTTGCAGTCATCTTTACAGGACGACCACACCTAGGGAGAGTAGCAACAGTGCTGAACTTTCTCCATTTGTAGACAGTCTGTCTTACTGTTGTAGTAGGAGGAGGAAACAACAACAACGTGTGTGTTATTAAGTCCTGGGGGGTGAGTAGCCAATAGGAGAGGGCGCTCAGACTATAAGGGTTACCCCAGCACAGATGCGTTATGCTCCTTCTCGACGGTTATTTTAATTGTTGGATTCCCGGTTTGTTCCGGGATTAGTGGTCGGGACATCTTGCACCGGGGTGTTCAGCCCTTGGGTGGTGTAAATGGTATAAGCTGCGACAGGACGCCTGACGCTGGGAATAATATGGCGGGGTTTCTTCTAAGGTGTGAGTTAAATGTTTCGCCTGGTCTGTAGGTGGGCAGATGGCGTTACTTTATAATTAATTAGCCCCTTACCTTACTGTTCTATTACTATAGGGTCCCGTGTGCTGTGGTGCGGCGGTGACTGCTGCTCCATCTTACGTGGAACCACTGCTGCTCTGCCTACGGCGGCTCTGTGCTGCCTTACTGCTGCTCTGCCTACGGCGGCTCTGTGCTGCCTTACTGCTGCTCTGCCTACGGCGGCTCTGTGCTGCCTTACTGTTGCTCTGCCTACGGCGGCTCTGTGCTGCCTTACTGCCGCTCTGCCTACGGCGGCTCTGTGCTGCCTTATTGCTGCTGTTTAGTGACGTTTGCACCGTGTCGCGCTTTGAGCGCTTCCGGTTTGATTTGTTGTGTTCCGTCCAGCCTGTGGCCGGCCGATTCACCAGCGGGTGCTTAGCTGGGGAGCGGTTTGGCTGGGGGGGGGAAGCCTGGTTACCTGCGTGCGACGGTGTTAGAGGGGCTGATTGGTCCCTCACTTTTCAAAGGTTTGTTTTCGTTTTAATTGTATTACGTTTATCTGTTTGATATATTGTGTCCTGTTTCGAATGGGTAAAAATGTGTTTTTGTGTTATCAATGTAAATCGTTTGTTCGGGTATGTGGCTATGTATTTTATTTGTTTGGTTGATTTTTTACTTGACTGCAGTGTTTTCTTTGGGTTTTGTGTGATTACTGTTGTGGTTTGTAGTTATATATATTTTTGTTTGCTTGTATGATTGCATGCATTTTTCGGGTTTTCTTGTGCTGTTTTAGGTTTCAGCGCCCAGTCTCAGACCGGCAAGACGTGGCTGCCGGTGTCCAGGCTGTATTGTAGGCCTATGGTGTTGTGACTGACTAATTATCTTGTGGTTTTAGTTCTAATAAAATTTGTGTTTGAACAACATCTCTCCGCTCTTATGGTAAACGGACCTGTGTGCCTTGGTCCGGGGTGTAGGGCGACCGAACTTTCTCCGGGGGTAGTACCTGGGGTGGCGTAGTCGAGCTGACTTGTGGCTATTGGTACCATTGGTTGGTACCATCCGGGAGTATTTCATCACCACTCGCTACATTGTGGCGTAGTCGGCAGGATGATCTTTTAGTGGAGGTTTGTTCTTTTTAATTTTGTGATTGGGTAATTTTTGTTTTCTTTTTTGTTTTGCAAAGGGTAGTTTTAGTTTGGAGAGGCAGAGCAACAGTTGGTTCCTTGGGGATCTTTTTGGATGTTCCTGGAGAATTGGAGAGTTGGAGAATTGCCCAAGATACGGTTTCGCGCAGCTGTAATTTGAGTGCTGCCACCATACAGGATAGCTCAGCTTTTAGTTGGGTTAGTTGGGTTGTAGATATGGCTGAGGAGTTACAGGAGTTGAGGGAGCTTGTCTCTCAGCTACAAGCTGAGAATGAGAGGTTGCGCCGAGAGCCGGTTCCTGTTGCCCCAGGGCCTAGTGCCAGTATGGTTAACCCCATTCAATCCACCATGCCCAGTATGGGTCCTCCTGTTGTTGAACGTATGGTTCTTGTCCCTAGGGATAGGAAATGCCCAATTTTTAGGGGAAGAACAGGTATAGGGTTAACTGAGTGGTTGGAGGAAGTGGAGGCAAGTATGAGGGCGCGTCATTTGTCTACTGCAGATCGGTCATTCTTCTTGTTTGATCATCTGGAGGGGGAAGCAAGGGAGGAGATAAAGTACCGTCCTCAGGATAGAACAGACCCAGTAAGGATAATGGCCATCTTAAGGGAACTGTATGGGTGTACCGAATCCTATGTGTCCTTACAGCAAGCCTTCTTTGCTAGAAGGCAAGAGGATGGGGAATCTCTTCAGGAGTTCTCCTTGGCTTTAATGGGCCTTATGGAGGCTGTGAAACAGCGTGCACCGGCTGACATGGAGAATGCAGAGGTGTTGCTGCGGGATCAATTCATTGAACACGTGCTAGATGGCACCTTGCGCCGTGAATTGAAACAATTGGTGCGCCGGCAGCCTATGGCTACGCTGTTGGATGTCTGAGGGGAGGCTATTAGGTGGGAGCGTGAGGGTCTGCCCCGTGGTGCACGTGGACGGAGTAGTTCCGTGCCGGCAGTGTTCGGTATTCAGTATGGGGTTCGTGGTGGTACTCAGGGTGCTGGTATTTCATCTCAGTCGGTTGCACTGGAGGAAGTGAGAGAGCTCTTGAAGCGTCAGCAGGAGCAGTTGACTCAGCTCACACAGAGTGTTGCTCTGTTGCAGAACCCCAGTCAGCGTGATCGGGCCTTTCGGCAGGACCCTGTAATATGTCGCCGTTGTCGGCAGCCCGGTCACTTTGCCAGGGAGTGTGATGGTTTGCGCGTTTCTTCTGGTAATCTGCCCCGGCAACGGGTATCCTCACAGCCTAATAGTCAGTCTCGTCCGGCGCAGCCGTCGGAAAACTAGCGCCCACTGAACTGGGGGGCCAAAGTTCAGTTGGGACTGTTACGGGCTCAAGTAATTTGGGGAACGCCTCCCAGCTAGTGTCACCTTGCCCCCATTTGGAGGTGGACATGAGTGGCGTCAGGGTGCCCTGTTTGGTTGACACTGGGTCTATGGTGTCCACTATCACTCAGGGCTTCTTCCAGCAGTATTTTGTGCCTTTGGGTCATGAGCGACTTCAGGATTGCCACTGGTTAGAGCTTCGAGCTGCCAATGGACTAGCTATTCCCTATATCGGCTATCTCGAGCTAGATATCAATCTGTGTGGGAAGTGGATGAAGGGGTGTGGAGTACTGGTGGTTAGGGACCCCCCTGGTGGGTTACCATCCCAATTTCCAGGTATATTGGGTATGAACGTGATCAAGAGGTGTTACCGTGAGTTGTTTTCCCAGCATGGCTTGTCATTGTTTGAACAGCCTGGCTTGTGTCAGGCCCCTGAACCAGTTGTGCAGGCACTACATCAGTGTCATGATCAGGAGTCAGCTCTTCGGGTTGTCTCTGGTAGGGTTAAGGTTCGTGGTAGGAGGGCCTGTCGCGTTCCAGGTGGGACGATGAAGCTGGTGGCTGTGACATGCTCAGAGCAGTTTTCTGGTGGCACCGTAATGTTTGAACCTCCTGAGACTGGTCTGCCTGCTGGGCTGCTTGCTTCCCCAGCGTTGGTCAGGGTGGTGCGGGGCACTGTGTATGTCTCTGTTACCAATGTGGGGGCCACTGATGTGCTTCTCTACCCCCATACCCTTCTAGGTACGTTGGGTGAGGTTAGCGTGGTGAGCCTCCCTACTGGAGTTACTGAGGTGTCATCTGGTGTATCCACTACAGCATTTCAGTCTGCAACCATGGAAGCCTTGGATCCAGTGGAGGTTCTGGACCTTTCCTCGCTCTCGGCTGAGGCACAGACTCGAGTCAAAACCCTGCTGAGGAAATTTGCATCAGTGTTTTCTGTTCATGATGGGGATTTGGGGTGTACAGATTTGATTACGCATGAGATTCCTTTAATGGATGAGGCCCCAGTTAGACAGCGCTATAGGCGTATACCACCTTCAGAATATGAGTTGGTGAAAGAGCATATTAATCAGCTTTTGGAGGCACAGGTGATTAACTCTTCCATTGTCGCCGCCTAGTGGTTCGGACGCATACGTCCAAATTTTCAATAACAAAAAAAAATGACGTTCAATAAAAGAAACAAATGTATCAAATCAACCAAAAACGGCTTGTTACACTACAAAAAACCTTTCAGATAATATCTGTAGAAAGTTGCGCAATTTTTGTGCCATGGTTTTTTTGTAACAAGTAAAAATAAAATGACCATGGTAGCCATCTTTAAACGGGTCGAGTGTCAGGAAGTAAAATATAAGTGTTAATAAAATGAAAACTAAGCACTTCAAACTATTTCTTTCACGGCCAATAATTCATAAACCGTCACAGTATTAAGACAAAACACGCATTTTTCCATAAATATGACTGTAATGCTCTGAAATAGCTTGCTCACTCATCGCGGAAAAATGTCAGTCGGCATTCTGTACATTCGTGCAATGTTTATTATCTTCGGAGTTTTAGAAGAAAACCAATGAATAAAATGACAAAGTTACCCTCGTTTGAAAGCTTGATCTCTTATGTACATAAATCAATCACTGTAATCCTTCATTGTCAAGTATTTTTTCAGATATATGCTCTGCTTCCCTGCTAGCACATTATTTTTTACGCACTGAACCTTTGCCCATGGTTATGTTTCACCATAATAAACTTTTTACATGAACATCAAATTACAGTGTCATTTGCTTCATCCAATAGAGGTGTGTCTAAGGTTTGCAAAATGGTATGGGATGTGCTGATTGGGCATTGTTTTTCGCGCTGGGGACATGAATGCGCAACTTATTATCTGCAGGTGCAGTATTTGTGGGAGTGTCTCGATTACGCATTGCGCACGTAGTCTCCGTGAGTTTACCCAGTTATTTTCGGACAACAACTTTTTTGACTGAAGAAAAATGGCTCGGATGACTTTCACTGTTGAGAAAGCACAGAAGATGATTTTGAAGAGTGGTTCGGGGGAAGAAAGTGTCGCTTTTATCCATTGATTCGATGGAGGAGGACGCTTTTTTGCGCGGAGAGGATGCAACGCTCGACATAAGTACATTTATTTACAGTTTACTCTTTTATTCTATAGATTTTTATAATTCCGTGATTCAGTAAATTACAATTAACATTTGCTTTGGTAACACTTGTATTGTGGTACATTGGGAAAAGTTCCGCATCGCCTTTGTCAAGCTTTGAAGTGTGCAAAGTAATGCAGCGCTTTTGGCTTTCACTTGGGCAAAGTTACGCGGGGCTTTGTTTGGGCAAAGTTATGTGGGGCACTTGTCGGCCTTGTTTGAGCAAAGTTATGTACAGTACTTGTCGGCTTTGTTTGGGCAACATTATGTACGGTACTTGTCGGCTTTGTTTGGGCAAAGTTATGCGGGGCACTTGTCAGCTTTGTTTGGGCAAAGTTATGCGGGGCACTTGTCGGGCTTTGTTTGGGCAAAGTTATGCGGGGCACTTGTCGGGCTTTGTTTGGGCACAGTTATGCGGGGCACTTGTCGGGCTTTGTTTGGGCACAGTTATGCAGGGTTAGGGTTAGAAACAAAATGTTTCTTATGACCCATAAGTGGTAATGCATTTAGAAAGAAAGACGCTATCCCAAAACACTGCTAGTTACACTGCGGCCATTTTGGATAGGTTTTGGATAGGTTTGGCACAAGTCGTGTGAATAAAATATAGATTTTCCTACAAATGTGTGGTGATTTTGTGTGACAAATTGTTACTTATGACCTATAAGTGGTAATGCATTTAGAAAGAAAGACGCTACCCCAAAAAAGACTGCTAGTTACACTGTGGCCAGTTTGGATAGGTTTTGGATAGGTTTTGGATAAGTTTGGCACAAGTCGTGTGAATAAAATATAGATTTTCCTACAAATGTGTGGTGATGATGTGTGACAAATTGTTACTTATGACCTATAAGTGGTAATGCATTTAGAAAGAAAGTTGCTACCCCAAAAAACACTGCTAGTTACACTATTGCCATTTTGGATAAGTTTCAGATTAGTTTAGGTTAGGTTTTGGATAGGAAAGGCTCCCAGTTGCACCATTTGCTCTTTCCTCCGTAAAACCTGTTGGGCTGCATCAAATGATATGAAATTGGGCACACATGTAGAAAACAAGTTTGGGAACCAGATTTTTAAAATTGGACCTATTCCATCATGTAGTTTTTGAAATATTTACAAAAATCCAAGACACAAAGACAGGTTTTTGTATTTTTCCAGCTGTTTTTGTTATATTCGCATGTCCATAAATTATACACAGGTTATTCATTTCGTTATTGAACTTCCTACAATCAATTGTAAAGGGGTCAACTTTGATTTTAGGTATCAGGCATGTGTCTGTGACTTTTATATCTGAAGTTATAAGGTAATTATTCCAAAGAGGGAAGAAATGCCCCCCCATGCAAGGGGCCCCTGGTGCCCTCCATAGAGTTAAGGAAAGCAGTAGCCCCTATGCTTCTCCTATTGTTCTGGTCCGGAAAAAGGATGGTAGTTTGCGCCTGTGCGTAGACTACAGGCAGTTGAATAATAAGACCAGAAAGGATGCTTTTCCCCTACCTCGGATTGAGGAGTCTCTTGATGCCCTTACTGGGGCCCGCTGGTTTTCTACCTTAGACCTGGCCAGTGGTTACAATCAGGTAATGGTGGCAGAGCAGGATCGTCCAAAGACGGCATTTTGTACGTCTTTTGGGCTATTCCAATTTAATCGCATGCCATTTGGGTTATGCAATGCCCCGAGCACGTTTCAGCGGTTGATGCAGAGGATTTTTGGGGACCAACAGGGCCAGTCCTTATTGCTATATCTGGACGACATTTTTGTGTTCTCCTCCACCATGGAGCAACATCTGGAAAGGTTGGAGGTAGTGTTGAGCCGACTCCAGCAGGAGGGTCTTAAGGTCAAATTGAGCAAATGTGTTTTTTTCCAGTCTGAGGTACGCTACCTTGGCCATGTGATCTAGAGCCCTGCATTGGGAGCGGGATCCCGCGGGTCCCGCGGGACCCAACGCAAATCTCACGGGATTGGGCGGGTTTTAGATTGTCGTGGGCGGGAGCGGGCGGGAGCAACAGAGATAGCGGGCGGGATAAAAATAGACAGCGGGTCCCAAAATTGTTAGCTTAGCAGGATGGAGGATGCAGCTGATGTTGTTAATAAAATTGCAAAGGGAGAATATAAAACAAAACTAAAGCTGGGGAAATCGGAGATATGGAAAAACTTTAAAATTGTAACAAACAAAGAGGGTAAAGAGCTGAACTTTGTGTGTTGTGTGAAGTGCGGCAAAGCAATAGTGTACAACGGGCACAAATCTGGCACTTCAGGATTGAGGCGGCACACTGCCCCGTTGCTGTACTCCCAGGTAGAGCCCTGCATTGGGAGCGGGATCCCACGGGTCCCGTGGGACCCAACGCAAATCTCACGGGATTGGGCGGGTTTTAGATTGTCGTGGGTGGGAGCGGGCAGGAGTGACAGAGACAGCGGGCGGGATTGGACGGGAATCGTCAGAAATTCAGCGGGAGTGGGCGGTAATGGTCAGAAATTCAGCGGGAGTGGGCGGGAGCGGGATTAAAAAAATAGTCCCGCGCAGGGCTCTAATGTGATCTCTAAGGAGGGGGTCTCTACAGACCTAGCCAAGGTAGAAGCAGTGGCTAATTGGCCACTTCCCACCACTGCATCAGGGTTGCGCTCTTTTTTGGGTTTTGCTAGCTACTATAGGCGGTTTGTAGAGGGTTTTGCCAAGTTGGCCGCCCCCTCCACAGGTGGGTTGCAGAGCTTGGTGGCTCAAAGACCAAAGGGAAGGGAGGGCAGGGTCTGATTGAGAGCTGGACTGTGGAATGTCGTGATAGTTTTGAAGCTCTCAAGACCAAGCTGACTACTGGTCAGCTTGCCTATGCGGATTTCTCACAGCCATTTATTTTGGAGGTGGACGCCAGTTATGGCGGCCTGGGGGCAGTACTTTCGCAGGAGCAGGATAGTAGGGTCAGGCTAATAGCTTTCGCCAGTCGAGGTCTGAGGCCGACTGAGCGTAACATGCAGAATTATAGTTCTATGAAACTGGAGTTTCCGGCACTGAAGTGGGCCATGACTGAAAAATTTCGGGAGTATCTGCTGGGGCATAAGTGCATTGTGTATACCGACAATAACCCACTGAGTTACTTGTCTACTGCAAAGCTTGGAGCGACTGAGCAACGGTGGGCTGCTCAGCTTGCGGGTTTTAATTTTGAGATTAAGGCCCAATCCCAATTCTATTTTCTACCCCTTTGCCTACCCCTCACCCCTTCCCCTTGCCCCTTGAAATGAAGTGGAAAGGGGTAGGGTTAAAAAATTTCCCCTAAGAAATGGGACACCACTACTACACTGTTATACGTCATCATCCGTTGTCACTACCTCCTAACGTTACGTCAGAGGACATGCGCCGATGTTTATGACAAATTCCAAGATGTCGCCATCAGTCATATCACTTGCCTGGATTGCAGCGATTTTTTTGCATTTGTCTTCAGCAAATCACGCGAGGCGAAGAAGACGACGATACATTCGGCACTTAAGTTTGCTGGTGGATCGCGCTGGGGTGTGTATGATGACGGCAAACATGTTTTGTTGAATTTAACATAGCCAATTGCATAGCTCGCTAACATATGTTAGCTGGACATGTAAAAGAAATAATGCTTTCGTGTTGTAACGTTACCCATTTACAGACATTTGTTAGATACATTTGTGAACATTTATGTGTTTACTTTGTATAAATCCTGAAAACATTTAACTGAATTACCTGAGTTGTTTGATCGTTATGTGGTAGCATGCTGTTTTCATATGTTTGTAACGTTACTATTTTATGAGTTCACTTTACTCTGTAAGTTATTTACAATCGTACATGGTAGCCTTTTGCAGATTAGCTTTTGTACTTTGTTTTGGGGCGATAAATGACATGTCATTCCAGTTCAGATGAATGATGTGAACTTCTTTGTTACAGGCTGGTGGTCCAGTATCATACTGCAGGTTAACCCATAACATGCCAATCTTGCGGTTGTGGTTTGATGAGGAGCTTGAGCTGAAGCAGGATTTTCGCCTGAGCAGAAGAGCCATTAAAGCTTTACAGGGACTCTTGCACAGAGAACAGGACCATGGCTGGGGTAATCACCTGTTAACTCTTATCTATGTTTACTGGCTGGCTCATGGACTATCATATCGGGTAGTGTCCAGTGTTTTCAATGTCCCAAAAGCAACAGTCCACCGCATAATCCACAAAGTGGCACAAAAGATATGGGTCAAACTGAAGAATGTCATCTTTTTTCCACGAGCAGAGGAGCTGCAGGCAGTGGGACAAGGATTTGTTGAACTGTCAAGAACCCCTGCTTTTAAAAATGTTGTTGGTGCAATAGATGGCACCCACATCAGAATCAAACCCCCGCGGCGGCAACAAATAGACTATTTAAACTACAAGGGCTTTTATTCCATCAGCATGCAAGCAATATGTGATTCCTGTGGACGATTCCTAGATATATTTGTTGGCTATCCAGGGTCAGTTCATGACACACGTGTACTGAAAAACAGTTCGTTTTATAGGTCACAACGGTATCCCCCTACAGGCTTCATTATTCTGGGTGATGGGGGCTATCCATGTTTAGACACCCCAGTCTGCTTGATTACACCCTACAAAGAGCCAGTGAATGGACAAGTTCAGGGGCGCTTCAATTACTACCACTCAAGGGGACGCAGCATAATTGAAAGGGCTTTTGGCATAATGAAGACAAGATGGAGGTCTACACTTTTTAAAGCCTTGGAAGTAAAACCAACATTTGCACCCCAAGTCATTGCTTCCTGTGCCTTTTTACACAATGTGTGTTTGGACAATGGGGACTTTCTAGAACCCGATGACGACATTTCAAGGGAAATGTTTGACTCTGAACCTCCCAGTGAAGCTATGGCACAGACCGAAACATCTGGGAATGGTACAAGAGACAGACTGGCTGCCGTAGTTTCAGGTATTGTGCAGGACCCATGAAAATGAGCTACATGTGTGGAAACAGTAGATTTTAAATTTGTATGTACAGTACACATCTTATATATGCATACAGTATATACTACATATATAGATACACATGTTGCTACACTAATAACTGTTTCATAGGATTAGTGGATTTGCTTTTCATGCCTTTTATCCATTTATGTTATGTATAATAAAAATGTTTTCATATTGCATGGTGAATTGTGTATTTCTTTATGGCACTTAGCATTTGTATCATTAATGATGCCAGACACACTTTTTTAAAGTAAAACAATGTTGCTTTTTATTGCCTCAAATATACACAACTTTAATATAGATAGGTAGGTAAATGCCCTTTAAATTACTTTAAATAACAATATTGCACTTAAATGTATATAAACATGTTAAGAAAATACAATATAAAATGGCATAAAATAAAAAATGGCATTTGTAAAGTATTTAAATTACAAACAACAAATGCCTAGAATTGTTGTACTTGTAAACAGTAGTGCAGTTTTCAGAACTCGAAGAAATTGGTGCAAAATCGAAAAATATAAAACAACTACATTTTGTCAACCATTTTTTCAAAAAGATTGAGGAACCTCTCAGTCTTGGCCTCACTCTCTTCGTGGCGTTTCTGTTCCTTATGGGACTCCGCAACTAAGAAGTCCACAATTGGATTAGTTTTCTTTTTTCTTTTCCTCGGGGAAGGAGTTGAGGGGCTTGCTATGGCTGTGGGAGATGCTGTGCTGGCTCCAGATGTACTCGGCAAAGGTGAGGTTTCTATAGTACTGGTTGCAGTAGCAGTACTGGATTCAACAATGTCCTAGAAGAACAAATCAAGTACTTTAGTGCAGAAATGGGCAATATGGTTATACATCATGTGCGATACATTTCTTTTGTAAAACAACAACAATCAATTACTGACCATACAAAAATATTGTATTTAAGACATTACCATGAGGATTGCGGTTGGATCCTCATCAGTGAGTGATGCAACCACCACAGGAGGGTCCACAGAAGGCCTGGCACCCAACACCTCATGCATATCTTCAAAATATTGCCATGTAGCAGCTGTTATCTGTCCAGCATCTGTTCCTGAGCCTGTTTTCGGTGTTCTTAAATCCTAAAAAGACACAAGCACATTATTTATATTTATAATATTTCCTCTTATTTCAGTGCCTGTTTTACATTAGTGTTTGTGTGTGTGTGTGTGTGTGTGTGTACACAAGAATAATGTAAAACAAGCAGTGAAATGACTGCAAAGAATTAAAATGCTATAATTGTCATAACACCACGTTACTTACCTTATATTTCTTCTTTAAATTTTCCCACTTCTTGGATGCCTGTTGGCCTGTCACCATTCCCTCCAACCCCAGATCTTTTATGAATGTCCTATAACATGTAAACAGCAATAAAGTGCATGCATGCAATGGAACAGAAAAAAAGCATCGTAGCATGTAAAGATTACTCACTCCCAAAGTTTTTTTGCGCCGTATTTTGACTTTAAAAACAGATGTTCGTTTTCACCTCGAAAACGTATGAGCCTTCGGGTTTCCTCAGGTGTCCCTATACAGAATATAATTTACAAAAATGTTGTCATGTTGCAATAAGTACGAATAATGTAAGCACCGTTCATTTACATGTACACATATGGCCGTAAGCAAAACAAAACAACGCGTTACCACATGCAGTCAGTTACCGGGTAACGTTATATGACATAAAAATATATTTCCTAATATTGTGCAATCAGCGCTATCCGCAAGCAAACTTTAGCGATTTTTTTTCAAACGTTTCTTTACAGAACATCACCGTAAACACAAACACAAGATTGATGGTAATATACATGTAATGAAAAAATGTCATAAAAATCCTTATTAATGGCAAAAAATACTTACATTTATGGGTCTGCTTGCTCGAGTGGGCAGCCATATTGAAAATTTCTCTTAGCCCTTCGTTTGAAGTGAGGTCCCGAAAAATCTTCGTTTCGAGGGCTATCTAGCCCTTCCCCTTACCCCTACCCCTCCAATCAAAAGAGAATTGAGACACCCCTACCCCTACACGTGAACGCGCCAAACGGAGGGGTAGGGGTAAGTGTAGGGGTAAGGGGTAGAATTGGGATTGGGCCTAAGTATCGGTCAGGGAAGGGTAACAAAAACGCGGATGCTTTATCTCGGCAGCATCCATCA
This sequence comes from Paramormyrops kingsleyae, assembly GCF_048594095.1. NCBI lineage: Eukaryota > Metazoa > Chordata > Actinopteri > Osteoglossiformes > Mormyridae > Paramormyrops > Paramormyrops kingsleyae. The sequence goes on along the minus strand of NC_132815.1, from coordinate 31,177,205 downwards.
AGTGCCCCGGAGATGGAGGGTATAGTCCCTGGCACTTTGCTTCCTGGGCCTTTACGGCAAGCTTTGCAGTCCCGTCAGGTTGAAGGGACTCAAGCGGCAATTACAGTCTTGCCACGGCATTCCCCGGTGGACATCTGTGCGCTTCAGCAGGCTGACCCCATTTTGAAGGAGGTTTTGGTGTTTTGGGGGCGGAAGCAGCGCCCCAACTTTGAGGAGCGGAAACAGCTTTCCCGGCCTGTGTTGGTGGTGTTGCGACAATGGGGTCGGTTGGTGGAGAGGGAAGGAATTTTGTACTGGCAGGTTTTTCATCCTGACGGGGGAGAGGCTGAACTTCAGCTGCTACTACCAGTTGCATTGAAGGAGGAGGTCTTGACACAGCTCCATCAGGAGCATGGCCACCAGGGGGTAGAGAGGACCTTGGGGCTCTTGCGATCACGGTGTTACTGGCCCGGTATGTCTTCAGAGGTGGCCAGGTGGTGCCAGATGTGTGAGAGATGCCAGGTAGCGAAGGACAATCAGCCAGTAGCTCATAGCTATATGGGGCATCTTTTAGCATCAAAACCTAATGAAATCTTGGCGATAGATTATACGGTGTTGGAGCCTGCTAGCAATGGCTTAGAGAATGTTCTGGTTATGACAGACATTTTTAGTAAATACACGCTGGCCATCCCTACTCGAGATCAACGTGCCACCACTGTGGCGCAGGTTTTGGTTTCGGAATGGTTTTACAAATTTGGTGTCCCTATTCGGATTCATTCCGACCAGGGCCGTAATTTTGAGAGCTCTCTGATTCGCCAGCTTTGTGATCTTTATGGCGTTGAGCGTTCCCGCACTACTCCATACCACCCGGCTGGGAATGGGCAGTGCGAGCGGTTCAACAGGACGCTTCATAATCTATGAATTCCCTAAAACCCTTTACAGCATTGGGGGTTGAATAATTTTGAACACAACTGTATATGATTTTTCCAAACAACTTAATTTTGGTTTAATCTGTCCACAGAATATTTTGCCAGTAGTGCTGTGGAACATCCAGGTGCTCTTTTGCAAACTTTAAACATGCTGCAATATTTTTCTTTCAATCTTTCATTTGTGCCATTTTCTGAATTTTTCTTGATCATTTTATGTAACTTAAGGTAAACTGTTGGAGATGAAAGTGAAACAAATTTTCTCACTGCAAATGTCATCTTTGGGTTTCATTTACTGATATTATCTACCTTCCACAAGTATAAATACACTCACCTAAAGGATTATTAGGAACACCTGTTCAATTTCTCATTAATGGAATTATCTAATCAACCAATCACATGGCAGTTGCTTCAATGCATGGTCCTGGTCAAGACAATCTCCTGAACTCCAAACTGAATGTCAGAATGGGAAAGAAAGGTGATTTAAGCAATTTTGAGCGTGGCATGGTTGTTGGTGCCAGACGGACCGGTCTGAGTATTTCACAATCTGCTCAGTTACTGGGATTTTGACGCACAACCATTTCTAGGGTTTACAAAGAATGGTGTGCAAAGGGAAAAACATCCAGTATGCAGCAGTCCTGCGGGCGAAAATGCCTTGTTGATGCTAGAGGTCAGAGGAGAATGGGCCGACTGATTCAAGCTGATAGAAGAGCAACTTTGACTGAAATAACCACTCGTTACAACCGAGGTATGCAGCAAAGCATTTGTGAAGCCACAACACGCACAACCTTGAGGCGGATGGGCTACAACAGCAGAAGACCCCACCGGGTACCACTCATCTCCACTACAAATAGGAAAAAGAGGCTACAATTTGCACGAGCTCACCAAAATTGGACAGTTGAAGACTGGAAAAATGTTGCCTGGTCTGATGAGTCTCGATTTCTGTTGAGACATTCAAATGGTAGAGTCAGAATTTGGCGTAAACAGAATGAGAACATGGATCCATCATGCCTTGTTACCACTGTGCAGGCTGGTGGTGGTGGTGTAATGGTGTGGGGGATGTTTTCTTGGCACACTTTAGGCCCCTTAGTGCCAATTGGGCATCGTTTAAATGCCACGGCCTACCTGAGCATTGTTTCTGACCATGTCCATCCCTTTATGACCACCATGTACCCATCCTCTGATGGCTACTTCCAGCAGGATAATGCACCATGTCACAAAGCTCGAATAATTTCAAATTGGTTTCTTGAACATGACAATGAGTTCACTGTACTAAAATGGCCCCCACAGTCACCAAATCTCAACCCAATAGAGCATCTTTGGGATGTGGTGGAACGGGAGCTTCGTGCCCTGGATGTGCATCCCACAAATCTCCATCAACTGCAAGATGCTATCCTATCAATATGGGCCAACATTTCTAAAGAATGCTTTCAGCACCTTGTTGAATCAATGCCACGTAGAATTAAGGCAGTTCTGAAGGCGAAAGGGGGTCAAACACCGTATTAGTATGGTGTTCCTAATAATCCTTTAGGTGAGTGTATTTGATGCAGTTTAAACATTTTTATGTACTGTTTTTGATCAGCTGTGGCATGTCTACATTTTTGCTAAGTAGGCCTATTAAGTATTATATAAATTAAAAACAAGGAAATAATGTGGTTCCTAAATGATGATTAAAATCTAATTAATACAAAAAATGAAGATAGTGCCGTTTTTACGGTCATTCCTGTTATACAATGATTTTTCTGTTCCTATAATTTACTTACTCATATTTTCTTTAAAATGATTTGCATATTTATAAAATATGACTATATATACACTCACCTAAATGATTATTAGGAACACCTGTTCAATTCGTCATTAATGCAATTATCTAATCAACCAATCACATGGCAGTTGCTTCAATGCATTTAGGGGTGTGGTCCTGGTCAAGACAATCTCCTGAACTCCAAACTGAATGTAAGAATGGGAAAGAAAGGTGATTTAAGCAATTTTGAGCGTGGCATGGTTGTTGGTGCCAGACGGGCCGGTCTGAGTATTTCACAATCTGCTCAGTTACTGGGATTTTCACGCACAACCATTTCTAGGGTTTACAAAGAATGGTGTGCAAAGGGAAAAACATCCAGTATGCGGCAGTCCTGTGAGCGAAAATGCCTTGTTGATGCTAGAGGTCAGAGGAGAATGGGCTGACTGATTCAAGCTGATAGAAGAGCAACTTTGACTGAAATAACCACTCGTTACAACCGAGGTATGCAGCAAAGCATTTGTGAAGCCACAACACGCACAACCTTGAGGCGGATGGGCTACAACACCAGAAGTCCCCACCGGGTACCACTCATCTCCACTACAAATAGGAAAAAGAAGCTACAATTTGCACGAGCTCACCAAAATTGGACAGTTGAAGACTGGAAAAATGTTGCCTGGTCTGATGAGTCTCGATTTCTGTTGAGACATTCAAATGGTAGAGTCAGAATTTGGCGTAAACAGAATGAGAACATGGATCCATCATGCCTTGTTACCACTGTGCAGGCTGGTGGTGGTGGTGTAATGGTGTGGGGGATGTTTTCTTGGCACACTTTAGGCCCCTTCGTGCCAATTGGGCATCGTTTAAATGCCACGGCCTACCTGAGCATTGTTTCTGACCATGTCCATCCCTTTATGACCACCATGTACCCATCCTCTGATGGCTACTTCCAGCAGGATAATGCACCATGTCACAAAACTCGAATCATTTCAAATTAGTTTCTTGAACATGACAATGAGTTCACTGTACTAAAATGGCCCCCACAGTCACCAGATCTCAACCCAATAGAGCATCTTTGGGATGTGGTGGAACGGGAGCTTCGTGCCCTGGATGTGCATCCCACAAATCTCCATCAACTGCAAGATGCTATCCTATCAATATGGGCCAACATTTCTAAAGAATGCTTTCAGCACCTTGTTGAATCAATGCCACGTAGAATTAAGGCAGTTCTGAAGGCGAAAGGGGGTCAAACACCGTATTAGTATGGTGTTCCTAATAATCCTTTAGGTGAGTGTATTTGATGCAGTTTAAACATTTTTATGTACTGTTTTTGATCAGCTGTGGCATGTCTACATTTTTGCTAAGTAGGCCTATTAAGTATTATATAAATTAAAAACAAGGAAATAATGTGGTTCCTAAATGATGATTAAAATCTAATTAATACAAAAAATGAAGATAGTGCCGTTTTTACGGTCATTCCTGTTATACAATGATTTTTCTGTTCCTATAATTTACTTACTCATATTTTCTTTAAAATGATTTGCATATTTATAAAATATGACTATATATACACTCACCTAAATGATTATTAGGAACACCTGTTCAATTCGTCATTAATGCAATTATCTAATCAACCAATCACATGGCAGTTGCTTCAATGCATTTAGGGGTGTGGTCCTGGTCAAGACAATCTCCTGAACTCCAAACTGAATGTAAGAATGGGAAAGAAAGGTGATTTAAGCAATTTTGAGCGTGGCATGGTTGTTGGTGCCAGACGGGCCGGTCTGAGTATTTCACAATCTGCTCAGTTACTGGGATTTTCACGCACAACCATTTCTAGGGTTTACAAAGAATGGTGTGCAAAGGGAAAAACATCCAGTATGCGGCAGTCCTGTGAGCGAAAATGCCTTGTTGATGCTAGAGGTCAGAGGAGAATGGGCTGACTGATTCAAGCTGATAGAAGAGCAACTTTGACTGAAATAACCACTCGTTACAACCGAGGTATGCAGCAAAGCATTTGTGAAGCCACAACACGCACAACCTTGAGGCGGATGGGCTACAACACCAGAAGTCCCCACCGGGTACCACTCATCTCCACTACAAATAGGAAAAAGAAGCTACAATTTGCACGAGCTCACCAAAATTGGACAGTTGAAGACTGGAAAAATGTTGCCTGGTCTGATGAGTCTCGATTTCTGTTGAGACATTCAAATGGTAGAGTCAGAATTTGGCGTAAACAGAATGAGAACATGGATCCATCATGCCTTGTTACCACTGTGCAGGCTGGTGGTGGTGGTGTAATGGTGTGGGGGATGTTTTCTTGGCACACTTTAGGCCCCTTCGTGCCAATTGGGCATCGTTTAAATGCCACGGCCTACCTGAGCATTGTTTCTGACCATGTCCATCCCTTTATGACCACCATGTACCCATCCTCTGATGGCTACTTCCAGCAGGATAATGCACCATGTCACAAAACTCGAATCATTTCAAATTAGTTTCTTGAACATGACAATGAGTTCACTGTACTAAAATGGCCCCCACAGTCACCAGATCTCAACCCAATAGAGCATCTTTGGGATGTGGTGGAACGGGAGCTTCGTGCCCTGGATGTGCATCCCACAAATCTCCATCAACTGCAAGATGCTATCCTATCAATATGGGCCAACATTTCTAAAGAATGCTTTCAGCACCTTGTTGAATCAATGCCACGTAGAATTAAGGCAGTTCTGAAGGCGAAAGGGGGTCAAACACCGTATTAGTATGGTGTTCCTAATAATCCTTTAGGTGAGTGTATTATATAAATTATATACTGTATTTAGGCCTCCTTTGTCATTTAATACAGACAACAGATATTTTAAATACTATTTTTGTATTTTATTGATATTTGCATTCAATAATCATGTCCTCAGTACAAAGTAATCAACTTCCAAAAGATTTGTTCAACCAGCAAATGATAAAAAATTCAAAATACTGTATTCTTTAATCATGTTATAAAGCCTAAACTGCCTGTAATCATACATACAAATCAGGTGAAACTATAGTTATTTTTGACCATTTTTGTCATTTACTGTGTGTCCCTGAAGTCATCTTCCAAAAATAATTCCCTTTGAGACCATTTTCAGGATGTGACATCTCGATCTTTATTCTTTTTGGTGGGAAGTCAACTGTGCAAAACGAGGTAAGCTTCAACTATCACTCCTAACTTTTTTCGTTTTTAAAATTTTATCCTGCTTGTCACCCACTTTAGCTATGTTATGGTGAAAGTTCATCCAGTGTCAGGGTCAGCTCCTGTTGTGGTCCTTCTGTGTCCCTTCCCGTTTGGCCAGCAGGCGCTTGCTGGTCATCCCATTCTCTATGTTAGTCATTGTTCTCCGCTGTTACCTGTCTGGTCATGTGGCTCAATGTGTTGAGCATGTGATTGTCTGTGTACCCTTCTGTCCTGTGTTCAAATCCTGCTGCCTCTGTTTTTGTATTTTGCTCCCTAGTGTTTCATTTGAGTTTGTCTAGTTCTTGTGTTTGATTTTGTAGTTGGTTTTTGTTTTGTTCCTTGTGGCCCTGCTTGTCTTTACCTGTCTGTAATTCCCCAGTGTTGGTTTCTTATTCCTTGGTTAGTTCTTAGTTTCCCTGTTTTTAGTTCCTTTGAGTTTATTAGTTTCACCTGTGCCCTGTTTCCCTGGTCTTTGTTAATTAGCCTCACCTGTCCTGTGTTAGTGTCGTTACCCCTTAGTATTTTAGTTCCTGCTTCTGGGGGGTATTCCAGAAAGCTTGGTTAACTTACCATTTGGTAAATCTTAACCTCTGGGTTGATATACCCCAAACCCGCATACCATGAGTATGTCGGTTCCAAAACACCTGAGAAGAGTAAGTTCAATCAACCTCCTATTGGTTACCCAGAGTTAATGCGCGTGCACCGTGCACAAATAAAGACGTTTTCAATTGATTGCCGATTTCACGAGTCAGAATGGAAAATCAAAGTGAAAAAAAGAGAGCGGCATACTTCACAGAGGCGGAGTTGGAAGTTTTAATGCACGCATATGAGGAATTCAAGCCAATAATAATGAAAAAAAGCAATACGGCTGCATCGGCTAAAGAAAGAGTTGGCTTGGCAAAAAATAACGGACAGAGTAAATGCGTGTGTATTAAATTGCAAATTTGACATCGCCTCCCCTTTTATTATAATGCAAAATAATTAAACACGTACCCCTTCCGCATCCTTTTGACTGTTAAATCACTATGAAAGCATTTACTTTTCCTGCCATTCATTTCTTTAGGTTAAAATAACAATGTGTATCGACTAGGAATATATGGTTTCTTATTTAATAAGGTGTAATCCTTCTGGAGCCAGAAGAACTTTGAGCCAAGTCAAAATGAAACACAAAAACATTCTGCAAAAAGGTAATATTTGATTACACGATCACTGAACTATTTATTAAACACGATTTAGTATATTCTTTCTGTCATGTAGCTAATAGAAAAAAGGCTGAAGCCCGTCTAACTGGCGGGGGCCCACCACCACCTCCCCTCACCCCATTTGAGGGCAACCAGTGGTAACCAGCATTGTACTGTACTGTAATGATTACCTATAGTTAGTGGAAAAAAGTAATGAGTTTGATGATTTTAACAAGGCAAAAAATTAAGGATACAAAATCAAGTTACCTGCACATTGATACTATGAATAGATTTCCTCCGCTATCTCGCTGTACTTGTATAGTGACAATAAAGACATCTATCTATCTATCTATTAATATAGTCTCCCTCATTTATTGAAGGAGCTTTAATAGGAATGTAGGTGCCATCAATGCACCCAATTATGAATGAATGAATGAATGAATGCCTTTTATTGTCACTATACATGTATTACATGTATTCCAAATTACATTTGGAAACCCTGAAATAGAAAGTCATATATGGAAGTATCAAGTGTGTGTGTGTGCAGGATGAATACATGTAGGCTATAGATATAAATAGTATGACTATATATTAAATATGCATCATAGATTTTACCACAAAGGACAAACCTACCACTCTGTGGAATTCCTCTTTAATAACACGCAGAGCTTTATGGACAGGGAACTGTATAAACGTGTGTAAGAAGCGTTAAGTACCAGACATACTGTGCGAACGGCTCTACACACAGTTGCCTTTCCTATATGCTCTGCGTCGCCCATATTGTACAAAAAATGCCCTGACGCAAAAAACCGAAGTGCTATGCACAGAATGTTTTCTGTGCTAAGCGCAGACACGCGGTTTGGGTTTGTGACATTTGCAATATGCGGTTTCAAGAGATGTTAAGTAAATGAACGATTCTTTTGAAAACTGATAACGCTTTTTCAAATAATCATTAGGAAATGACAAGACATCAATACGCGGTCTTATAACTCTCTCCCGGCGAAAAAAACCTTGTATAATTTATGCCTCCACGTTCACAGGATCGTCATCAAAAGGGCACGCCATGCTCAGTAACCTTCTGCAACAAACTTACCCTGGAACATAACCTGCTCAGTAGCAGGTTATCTTCAGAGAGTAAGCTGCTATGGTTACGTACATACCCAGAAAGGTAACCTCCGTTTTTGGAACCGAAAGTTGAGGTTATCCACTAACTTACCCTTAAACTTACCCGGGTATGTCACATAACCTGCTTTCTGGAATACCCCCCTGTTCTGCTTCACATTGTTGTTGCTTTTCTAAGCTTTGTTAGTTTGGTTAGAGCTGTATTCCGTTTAACTTCCCAGTTTTTGTTATTTGTGTATTGTGTTATTTTTTTCTGTTTTTTTGAATAAACCCCTTTCTGTTCTTGGAGCCGCTAAGGGTCCTCCACCCTTTTTGTGCCCGATGCCACGTTCCCGCACCTGAGCCGCCCGGATCCGTGACATCCAGTTAAAAAACAAAAAAAACAAAAACATATCTGACACAGTTATAAAAATTTGGTTTATATGTATAATGTTAGCTAAATGTTGATAACTCAAAGAGTTATAGCTAACTTACCTCAAAATCTGGAAATTCAAATTGAGTAAATTGTATTATATGTATATTGCAGATGATATTTGTTAATAAATGGTACCACCGCTTAGTACAGGCACATAGTATTTGATAGTATTTTTTTGGAATTCAAGTTTTTGTTACTGACCTGAAGGGTGCATGTCTGTTAGACCCATTAGTTTATTGACTTTTTATAAGCAATACAACTTTACCTGTCTTCATCACTCTCCAAGCAACACTCAAGGTTCATATCTGTCATTACCTCTTCCAGACAATTTCAATTCATTCTCTAGCCACCTAAACAGAGAATGTGCCACTTATCATCATGATTGATTAATAAGGAACCTCATACACACAAAGATCCTCCCTCAATTTGCACATTGCAAGTTAATCTGGAAAAAATGACTTTTGAAACATTATTATATAAGTGGAGGTCACACATTACAGATGACAAAGTATGCAGGACAATGAGGGAAAACTGATCCACTGTTAGAACCTGTTAATATTTGTGCATCACCCTCTTATACTCTTTCACCCTCTTTGACACGTCATTTTAAAACACTATCCAAAAAGCTTTTTGTTTAACATTTACATTGTTAACATTTTGTGATAACTATGTACAGGCCCATAACAGGGTGGAACACCTTATCTCTGAATAGTGTACCCACAGTTATTGTATTTTGAGTTCCTGAGTTTGACCAATATGTATTCCAATAATTAAGCATGCGACTATTCGGATGGAATGCTAACAACATGAAAAACCTTTTTCCAAAGATTTTGAAGCCAAAATGTTACCGCATAACAGGAAAGACTCATTAATCTTTTTGACCTGGGGTATGCAATTTTATCCAGAAAGGGTCGATCTACCGCTCCATCATTCCCTCACTCGTGAACAAGACCCCGAGATACTTAAACTCCTCCACTTGGGGAAGGACCTCCTCCCAGACCCGGAGAGGGCACTCCACCCTTTTGAGGCTGAGGACCATGGTCTCGGATTTGGAGCTGCTGATTTTCATTCCAGCCGCTTCACATTCGGCTGCAAACTGTTCCAGTGAGAGCCAAAGGTCATGGTCTGATGAGGTCAACAGAACCACATCATCTGCAAAAAGCAGAGACCTAATCCTGAGGTCACCAAACCGGACACCCTCAACGCCCTGGCTGTGCCTAGAAATTCTGTCCATAAAGGTTATGAACAGAATCAGTGATAAAGGGCAGCCCTGACAGAGTCCAACCCTCACCGGGAATGAGTCTGACTTACTGCCGGCAATGCAGACCAAGCTCTGACACTGGTTGTACAGGGACCGAACAGCCCATATAAGGCAGTCCGGCACCCCATACAGTACTCCCGGAGCACTCCCCACAGGACGCGGTCGAATGCCTTCTCCAAGTCCACAAAGCACATGTAGACTAGTTGGGCAAACTCCCACGCACCCTCCAGGACCCTGCTGAGAGTATAGAGCTGGTCCACTGTTCCATGGCAGGGCGAACACCACACTGCTCCTCCTAGAGAGGTTAGGTGGTACCTTGGGTGGAGCTTAAATGAGGGCTCCGTCTATGACGTCATCACCAATGATTGACAGGTCCAGCTGCATAACCCCACCCCAACGATGATTGACAGGGCCAGCCGCCCACCGCCCCCCCCCCCCCCCCGTTCCCCCACAACCTAGCTAAAATTTAAATTAGTAATTTAAAGCTTGTATTAAAACAATGGTTACATTTATTAATTACGCTTTAAGGAATAATAAAGCGTGTAGTACAATGAATGTAAGCTAGCGCATACACGTTGTATTTTAAAAGAAAATGCACGTAAGCTCATTATATTTAACCGAAATGTTCAAAGAATTTAACTTTTAAACAAGTAGATGTCACGCCTGGCTCGTCCGATCCTCGTGTGTGCCACGCCCCCCTCGTTACCTCGTGTTACTTCCTGATTGTGATCACCTGTTGCTTGTTCAGTTCAGCCTGTCTTGAGTATTTAGTCCGTGTCTCAGTCAGTATTCCCCAGTTCTGTCATTGAATTGTCATGTTGGATGTCCGCTGTCTGCCCGGATCCTTTAATTTAATAAACCCCGTTTGTGCGTATTACTGGCTCTACTCGCCTGCTTCCCTGCTCGCCTGCCTGCACGCACGTGACAGAGACATGCCCGAGCGAAACACTGTATTTTAAGCAAACGGCACAAGCCCCAAACTTTTAACTAGAGATGCCATATTTAAATAGAAGTATACCCGAGCGAAACAAGCACAAAAGAGCAAATGCAAAGCAAGCACAACTATTTTAGGCCAAGTTTTTAAAAACGAGAAAAAGCCATAATCAGTTTAACAGTTTTTATTTCAATGTAAAATAGAAAAAAGTATTTCACCAAACACAAAGCTGTAGCTCGGCCATGTGCGTGCGCTCCGTTTGAACAATGTGGGCGAATGACGACCTAGGGGCTCCGAAGCTTGAGCAGGTGCACTCATGCAGATATGTATTTCAAAATGGCGACAACAAAAAGTATTAAAACTGTCTTGCCACTAAAGTTTTAAACTAGAAATAATTCTCTTTAACATGAACGTGCTGTTTTTAATACAATGTTTAATACAATGCATGTGAACAGCCTAGACGATAAATTTTAGGGAATGAATTTGTGTCTTTTACATAAATTTAGAAGCATGGGTGTGGTATGGTCTGCTAGATGGGGCTGTCTACTGTTCTTTTTTGTTAAAGGGGTTCACAGCAGGGGCAGGGCAACAGCGGGAGGCCGCACACCTGTTGACGACTGGCTCAAGATAAACCGGTTCCCAAGGCTATTGTCCATTTGCTAACGAGATGGATAATGCCGCTTCTTTCAAAAAGATTTATGAGCTAAAGGTCAAAAGGTTACATGTCAAGAGTTCACTGGGGGAGGCGGGGTTGGGGTGGAGCCAGGTGTTATCACGACTAGTGACGTTGTTAATTATTTGCATATGTTGGGAGAGGGGTGGTTCTTTAAAATTATTTATTTATTTTTATCATTATTTATTCATTTATTTATATTAATTATTATTTCTTTTTTTATTATTATTTTATTTATTTATTTTAAATATTTATTTTATTTTGACTAGTTTGGAGAGTGAAATGAAGTTTCAGTGAATTTTGTGCTTATGAGTGTGATTTGTCGGAATAGCCCCGTGTTATGAGGCTGACGGTGCTGAGCGCGGTGCTGAGCGTGGTGCTGAGCGTGGTGCTGAGCGGGTTGGTTACCTGATGGAGTGTGAGCGTATGCTGGGTCTGCCTGTGGTGCGGTACTGTGGGAAGGTCCCGGTCGGTCCGGAGCATGTAAATGTTGCGGATAAGGACTTTGGACATTGTGCAAAGGACTCGGAGATTGTGAGAGCGATGTTGGAGCTTATCCCTGTGTTGCGCGAGTCTGAAAGAAACTGTGTGAAAATGAGAAAATTGGAGCTAAGAATGAGAGGAGGAGGAGGAGGAGGTGGGCCTGATGCTATCCTCCAATAAACGCTTAGCAGCAGCAGTTTGGCCGTGTGTCTGTGAAAGCGGGGGGGGGGGGGTGCGTGTGAATGTGGGGGGAATGAGGGTGTCCCCATAATGTATAATCTTTTTTAATATACAAATATTTCTGCCTATATGGTAGGGAGTGAGGGTGTCCCCCCTTTTTTTCTTGTTTGAAGTTTGTGTTTTTCTCATGCACCTGTTATTTACATCCCCGTAGGTCACCCCTGGGTCAAACTGTAATTGGGCCACACATCAAATTGGACATTTTGTCTTATAGTATATAGCATGGTTTTTTTGTTTGAAGTTTTGGTTTTTCTGATACAGCCGTTATTTACACCCCGGTACGTCATCCCGGGTCGAGCGTATCGTCTGCGCATAAGTACAAATATGAGTTAAAAGAAAAAAATCGCAACATACATCAAATAGACATAATTAAGAAAATAAGATAATCCTCGCTATCCTAAAACTTCACAGGCTGTATATTTCTCATTAAATAAAAGTTAAAAACCAGCCGCAGATATTTTTATTACGCTGAGCAGTCACCGTACGGGTTTTCCTCCTTTGGTAAAGAAACAGGAGTACCCCACTGGAAAAAGAAGAAAAAAAAGAAAACTACACGGGACTTCCATAGAGTGAGTATATTATTTATTTTATACATGTTTTATGATAAATACATTAAACTATACATTAAATTAAACTATATATTATTAACTATACATTAAAATAACTTATTCTAATAATAGGTATTCTCTGTTTTTTTTCTACGAGAGACGGCGTGGACCAGTCAAGTGAAAATCAATGAAAGACCTGAATCAGCAGGTATGGACGGAGCAACACCCCCTCCTATACCCAAAGCCTTATTAGATGAAATAGACAACATCAACAACGCTAATAATGAAAATGATGCGGTTTATCAAAATTAATTTGCTCAACACAACTCGCCACCCGCAGCCTCTACAAGCCTCATAGACCCAATTCCTACAAAATTCTTCAAGGGAATTGCACTGCAGATTAGCAATACCCTGTTAAATGTGTTAAACTCATCTCTTAAGATTGGATATGTTCCAGAACCTTTTAAAATGGCTGTTATTAGACCCGTCCTAAAGAAACCAAATCTTGAACCTAGTGTTTTAGGAAACTATAGACCAGGGGTCTCCAACTCCGGTCCTGGAGAGCTACTATCCAGTAGGTTTTCTATCCTACCTGGCTTCTGATGAGCCACACCTGCTCCTGGTATTTACCTGAGAACTAATGTGGCTCATCAGAAGCCAGGTAGGAAAGAAAACCTACTGGTTAGTAGCTCTCCAGGACCGGAGTTGGAGACCCCTGCTATAGACCTATCTCAAATCTTCCTTTCGTTTCAAAGATCATAGAAAAGGTTGTAGTTCGTCAGTTGTCTTCTTTCCTACAAAAAATAATACTAATGAATTACACTCACCTAAAGGATTATTAGGAACACCTGTTCAATTTCTCATTAATGCAATTATCTAACCAACCAATCACATGGCAGTTGCTTCAATGCATTTAGGGGTGTGGTCCTGGTCAAGACAATCTCCTGAACTCCAAACTGAATGTGAGTATGGGAAAGAAAGGTGATTTAAGCAATTTTGAGCGTGGCATGGTTGTTGGTGCCAGACGGGCCGGTCTGAGTATTTCACAATCTGCTCAGTTACTGGGATTTTCACGCACAACCATTTCTAGGGTTTACAAAGAATGTTGTGCAAAGGGAAAAACATCCAGTATGCGGCAGTCCTGTGGGCGAAAATGCCTTGTTGATGCTAGAGGTCAGAGGAGAATGGGCCGACTGATTCAAGCTGATAGAAGAGCAACTTTGACTGAAATAACCACTCGTTACAACCGAGGTATGCAGCAAAGCATTTGTGAAGCCACAACACACACAACCTTGAGGCGGATGGGCTACAACAGCAGAAGACCCCACCGGGTACCACTCATCTCCACTACAAATAGGAAAAAGAGGCTACAATTTGCACAAGCTCACCAAAATTGGATAGTTGAAGACTAGAAAAATGTTGCCTGGTCTGATGAGTCTCGATTTCTGTTGAGACATTCAAATGGTAGAGTCAGAATTTGGCGTAAACAGAATGAGAACATGGATCCATCATGCCTTGTTACCACTGTGCAGGCTGGTGGTGGTGGTGTAATGGTGTGGGGGATGTTTTCTTGGCACACTTTAGGCCCCTTAGTGCCAATTGGGCATCGTTTAAATGCCACGGCCTACCTGAGCATTGTTTCTGACCATGTCCATCCCTTTATGACCACCATGTACCCATCCTCTGATGGCTACTTCCAGCAGGATAATGCACCATGTCACAAAGCTCGAATCATTTCAAATTGGTTTCTTGAACATGACAATGAGTCTGACCCCCACAGTCACCAGATCTCAACCCAATAGAGTGTGATGTATTGGCAATTTATTGTGACTACTCCACACTGGTAGGGGGGGGGGGAAGGAAACACTACCCCATGCTGAAATGTGTTGCATTGTTCTTGTGCGAATAAAAGTCAGTCACGAAGTACGGCCATAAGCATGAAGTGTTGTTTATGTGAGCTAGCGGTGAATCTCCAAAGCCCATTGTCATTGCGGAGAGATTCCGTTTCCATAAACGAAATCAGGAAGAGGGAGAGAGTGTTGTACAGTATGTGGCCGTCCTAAAGAGGTTATCAGAGCACTGTGACTTTGGCACTCATTTGCAAGATGCCATGCGTGATAGATTTGTATGCGGACTCAGAAATGAAAGCATTCAAAGGAAATTGCTGACGGAGGAAGCTCTTACCTTCCAGCGCGCGGTCGACATGGCATTATCAATGGAAGCAGTAGCAAGAGAATCAGAGCACTTAAAAAGTTCACTGATGGTACATGCAGTATCGTTTTCGCCGTCGCAAGGGAGCGACAAATGCTTCCGTTGTGGCAGGATAAATCATAATGAACGTGATTGCTACTACAAAGATCAACAATGCCACAACTGCAGGACAAAGGGCCACATTGCTCGGATGTGTAAAAATAAAAGGAGTGATCGGAATTACCTAAAACAAAAGCAGGTAGTAAAATCCAGTAAAAAGAAATTCCAGGATACAACGAAAGGAAATATTCATAAGGTGGAGGCCGATACTTCCGATAGTGAGAAGGAGTTTACGTCAGATTCAGACTCTAAAGTGACGCTGCATATGGTGTCAACAGTAACAAGTGATATTGAGCCGGTGATGAAGGTTAATGGGGACAATGCAGCATTGGCTATGATGATTAAGCCCAAGATTGAAGGTCAGAGGATTGAGATGGAGTTAGACACCGGGGCGGCAGTCTCTTTGATTTCACGAGAATTATATGAGGCCAAATTTGCCCACATGCCCTTACGGAAGACCGGTGTCATTTTGAAAACATACACCGGGGAATTACTGCAACCAGAGGGAAGGTTGAAAGTATGGGTGAAAATGAATAAACAGAAGGCCAGATTACCCTTATATGTGTTAAAGGGTAATGCAACTGTTTGGCCGTGAATGGCTGAGGAATATCAAGCTTGACTGGCAGGAAATTAAAACGGTGAGAACCATGCACAAGGCCAGTGAGACCCTAGACAATGTTCTAAATCGCCATTTCGAAGTATTCAGCAAGGATTTAGGAACGCTCAAGGGGTTTGAAGCTTCACTGACATTGAAACCCGGTGAGAAGCCAAAGTTCTGTCGAGCTCGCATAGTACCATATGCCTTGAGGCCGATGGTGGAAGCTGAGATTGAGCACCTTCTCCAGCAGAGAGTGATCACCCCAGTTCAGTTTAGTGAGTGGGCAACCCCCATAGTACCGGTAATTAAAAAAAGTGGTGACGTGAGAATTTGCGGTGACTTTAAGGTAACCGTAAATCAAGCTTTGTGTATCGAACATTATCCGATACCTCGCATTGAAGATCTATTTGCTGCATTGTCTGGAGGGCATCGGTTCAGCAAACTGGACCTTTCACAGGCTTACCTCCAGGTACCAGTTAGTGCAGATTCACGGAAATATCTCACAATCACCACACATAAGGGCTTGTTTTGTTACAATCGATTACCTTTTGGAATTACATCCGCACCATCTATTTTTCAGAGGATAATGGATCAAGTGTTACAAGGACTTCCAAATGTCCACTGTTTCCTTGATGACATACTAGTGACTGGCCGGGATGATGCCCATCATCTTCGGAATTTGGATGCAGTACTGAGTCGTCTGGAAAAATTTGGACTTCGAGTCCAGAAGCAGAAGTGTGAATTTTTTAGGAGCTCGCTCACATATCTAGGTCATACAATCGATTCAGCAGGACTCCATAAATCGCCGGATAAGATCCGAGCCATTGTGGATGCTCCGGCGCCGACCGACACGAGTCAGTTACGCTCTTTTCTTGGACTCGTTAACTATTATGCGCGGTTCGTTCCGAATCTGTCCACCCTTCTGCACCCGTTGCACGCGTTGTTGCATAGGGATGTGAAGTGGGAGTGGTCCAAGACATGCGAGGAGGCATTCTGTGCGGCAAAAGAGCAGCTAGCAAGCAAGAGTGTACTGGCCCACTATGATCCTAGACTCCCAGTCATACTCGCCTGCGATGCCTCACCCTATGGTGTCGGAGCAGTCCTTTCCCACCGACTGCCTAATGGTGCTGAAAGGCCCATAGCCTTTGCCTCCCGCACATTGAGTAAAGCCGAGCAGAATTATGCTCAGATTGAGCGTGTGAAGCATTAGGAATCATATTTGGGGTGAGACGCTTTCATTCATATCTATATGGCCGTAATTTTACCTTGTTCACTGATCACCGCCCGTTGACGACCATATTGAGTCCCAGTAAGGCAATCCCTTCTATGGCTGCAGCAAGATTGCAGCGATGGGCACTGTTATTGGCAGCACATGATTATACCATTGAATATAGACGCGCAGCTGACCACGGCAATGCAGACGGTCTGTCGCGTCTTCCTCTTCCAGGGCAGCAGGAGGCAAAACATGGGACAATTGACACTGTTCTTATTAATCACATCGAAAGTTTTCCGATCTCTTGCGCTGATGTGAGAAGAGAGACCAGATCTGACGTTACACTCTCTCAGATTATGGAGATGGTGTCGACGGGCCGTTTCCCATCAGCTAAGGACTCTGACAGTAACCTGGCCCCGTTTTTAGTACGGAAAGATGAGCTCACAGTACTTCAAGGGTGTTTACTGTGGGGGAACAGAGTTGTAGTTCCGCCCAAGTTACGTAAGCAAGTCTTAGATGAACTACATGTGGGACACCCTGGCATGGTTAGGATGAAGGCTGTGGCGAGGAGCTATGTCTGGTGGCCGGGTCTCGACGTGCAGGTCGAGGAGAAATGCAAGTGTTGTGCCTCGTGTCAGTGCTGTCAGAAAAGCCCTAGTCTAACGCCGCTACACCCATGGCCCTGGCCTGCAGCTCCATGGCAGCGAATTCACATTGACTTTGCGGGCCCTTTTGAGGGGCGCATGTTTTTCATAATAATCGATGCCCACTCCAAGTGGCCAGAAGTCATCTTGATGGACTCAACTTCATCGGCAAAATCCATTGAAGTCCTCAGGGGTCTTTTCAGCCATTATGGAATACCCGAGGTCCTTGTCAGTGACAATGGGCCTCAGTTCACGTCTGGGGAGTTTGCCAGCTTTCTAACATCCAATGGCATCAAGCACAAACGCTCAGCTCCTTTTCACCCCGCAACAAACGGCCTAGCAGAACGCTTTGTGCAGACATTTAAACACTCCCTGAGGTCTTCACGGGGAACAACCTCTGTCCAACAGCGTTTGGATGCCTTCTTATTGCAATAGAGGAATACGCCTCATGCCACTACCAAAGAAACGCCTGCCATGCTATTCCTCCATCGCAAGCTTCGCACGCGTCTTGATCTATTGCGACCATGTGTGGCAGCAGTGGTCGACCAAGCGCAAGAGACCCAGCGACGCTACAGGGACACACACGCTAGGGTCAGGAGTTTCGGTGTTGGGGATCCGGTTCTAGTCCGCGACTACCGGAAGGGGGAGGAAAAGTGGACGACGGGAACTGTCGCATCGCAAGCTGGTCCAGTATCATACCAGGTCGAGGTTGGATCGAAACAACAGTGGAACCGGCATGCTGACCAGATGGTGGCCTGCCATCCCAGCATTGTACAGCCAGCATCTGACACGCAACCAACACCCACCACAGTCAGTGCACCAGTTATGACAGACGCTGGGGAAATGCAAGGGTCTTCCAGTCCTGGCTGCGTAATAAACTCATCACCTCCACATCAGTCTGTCATCACACACACGGACGCTCCAGTAACACCTCCTCTGACACGGAACGAACATCCAAGACGGATCCGTAAAGCACCGGACAGACTGAATCTGTAAACTGTTTTGTGGAACGGTTCGGTTAGTGAGTGCCGTCTCAGGAAATGGCACTATAGTTCTTTGACACACTCAAGGTGATGGGGCAGTCTACCCCCAGCCCATTTTTTGTTGGATACTGTTCATGGTCATAATAATAAAAAAAAAAATAAAAAAATGTATATCTATGTACATGTTTAACTATATTACTTGTTACTGATTGTTTAGTTAGCATACCTGGGATAGGTGTTTTGCAACCTCTTAATACCAATTGATGGTTCACGGTATTTGGGGATACTAGTAATTGAATAAGGGGGAGGAGTTGTGATGTATTGGCAATTTATTGTGACTACTCCACACCGGTGGGGGGGGGGGAAGGAAACACTACCCCATGCTGAAATGTGTTGCATTGTTCTTGTGCGAATAAAAGTCAGTCACGAAGTACGGCCATAAGCATGAAGTGTTGTTTATGTGAGCTAGCGGACTGATGTGCATGCGTACATGACAATACGTTATATGGTGAATATACAATATAGAGCATCTTTGGGATGTGGTGGAACGGGAGCTTCGTTCCCTGGATGTGCATCCCACAAATTTCCATCAACTGCAAGATGCTATCCTATCAATATGGGCCAACATTTCTAAAGAATGCTTTCAGCACCTTGTTGAATCAATGCCGCGTAGAATTAAGGCAGTTCTGAAGGTGAAAGGGGGTCAAACACCGTATTAGTATGGTGTTCCTAATAATACTTTAGGTGAGTGTATATCAGTCTGGCTTTAGACCAAACCATAGCACAGAAACTGCTCTAGTCAAAGTAATGAATGATTTACTTATGGCCTCAGACTGTGGCTGTATATCGCTGTTGGTATTACTAGATTTAACTGCAGCAAGTCAGAAGTCAGAGTCCCCACGTCTTCTCTGCTGTGTGAGGTAACAGAATCATGTGAATACTTTCGTGCATTTACAAAATGTGAACATTTTAGTTCGTGCATTTAACTATACACAACATATAGTGTTAGAGAAATTTGTACTGAATTCACGTTTTCAGTTTTCATTAAAAGGCACTGAAGTTCTTTGCATGGAAATGCTGTTGGTCCAGGTTGTGCAGCGTACGTTACTCGCCATCAAATGCTTAAAAGGAACGGCTGTTCAAAATGAAGATCAGTGGCGCGATTGGAAAAGTGCGCCAAGGCTGCGGGCTGTGCACTGAGTTAGAAGCGGTTGGGCTGCTGTGCGCATGCGCGCAGATGGTTGGCTTAGATTTCGAAGAGCAATGATAGCCTGATAGTGTTTTAAGCCAGTGTATTTCAAATTTTTTGAGCCACGGCACATTTTTTACATTGAAAAAAATCCCACGGTACACCACCAACCAAAAATGTTACAAAATGACACTCTGTAGCCTAGTAATGACAAAATAGTCTCTCAATTTATTTATACTCACTCAGTGTGAAACCTGAGCCTGTTTGGTTGAACACAAAGCTGATATCCTGGCAGGAATTTAAGACAGACACATGAAGCTCTTCCTCAACAGCTCTCAGTCTCTCTTTGTTTTTAGTTTTTATATGAGTCAGGCTTGAAAAACTCAGCTCACACAGATATGTTGTGGAAAATGGGAGTACATGCAGTGATCCCCCGCTTATTGTGGAAGTTACGTTCCACACCTATCAGAGATAGGTGAAAACCTGCGATATAGAAAGACCATATGAACATTTTTTTTATAGTTTAAGCCTTAAAACACCCCTCCCACACACTTTAAACACATCTGATATGTGGATGTCGGACTAAGGATATGAGTAACATAAAACTAATAATAATAATAATATGTAATGTATACATATGTGATTCCATTTTAAAGATGGCTTTATTCTGAGGTCATGCCACCCTCTTTCCTATTTGACTAAAGGAAAGTGATGCAGTGGCTCTTATATTCTTTTCATCCTTCTTGATGTATCATACCATCGATTCACTCAAGCCATAAAGCGAACGATGTCTGTGTAATGCTTTCCTTCCTGAAGCATATCCAATTTTACCTTCTCCTGAATGGTCAAAGTCTTCCTCTGGAGCTTAGGCTCGCTACTACCAGAAGGTTTAGAAGATGTAGGATGCTTGGGAGCCATCGTAGGGCTAAAAAAAATGTATTTGCAAATAATAATACATTTTCAAAAAAGTTTTTTAGACCAATTAAGTGAAATTGGATAATTTGCCATGGCACACCTTACAATCTCTCACTGTGCCGCGGCACAGTGGTTGAAAATCACTGATCTACATAAACGTGAGGGGCTGCTGCTACCTCACCTGTGCAATTCCATTCTGGATAATCTTTTTAAAAGTAATTTAAAAAAACATTGGAAATGTCAAAGTAATGTAAAAGTAATAGGATTTACCTCAAAATTACAAAGAAAAATGCTAAATTTCTAGTATGGTGATAAATCCTTAAATTATGAATAACTTTTTAAATTACAGTTAAATGTTGTGATTTGACATAAATTTCTACGTAATTTGAGAAAATGGGAAACATACAGTATAAATTAAACAGTATTTTTCCTTTTAAAAATGTGAAATACGTGTAATTTTTCATTACTGGCGTTATGCGTAAAATAAAGGTTGGTTTATTAATTCAGGGATAATTTCTGTTTTTAAAAAAGAGAAACTACTGTAAAAAATGACGGTTATTTTCTGTAAAATTACAATTTTTTTTTACAGTGTAGAACAGTACAATTGTTTGACACAAATTTATGTAAGCATAGACCTCCCCTTTCACACAGTTCACGAGCCTCCTTTGCTGAGACATGAAACTAGTGGAGCATCTTTTCTATGCCCCACATCAAAGCAATATGATGCTGTTGGAAACAAATAAGTACGCCTGTCAGATTGTTTATCATGTCTGGGCCCGACAATAGGTGTTCATAGAGATTGCTTCCCTTGTACTTTGCTGAGCAGTCAAATACCACTCTAAGCTTTTCAGGCTTTTTGGGGTGATAGATGCCATACAGAGCCGGGACCACAGGGGTGGCTGGGGGTGGCACCAGCTACCCTTGAAATCTGATTGACCACCCTGCCTGACCACCCCCAACAGAGCTGTCAATCAGTTTGTTCAGTTAGAGTAGCGCTTCAAACAGTAGGGCTGAGCTCCAGCCTCCTCTGTTTCAAAGCCTGTTGGACTACTACTAAAGCATGAAGATGAAAAAGGGTTAAGTAAACAGTTGTTTGCAATATTTAGTGTTTAATGATTCGCAAATGTTGATTTGAGGTTGACAAGTAAGTTGTATAGCGTTAGCATAGCGCCACTAAGTTATAGAGTTCAGCTACGCTGAGCTAAGCATGCTAATTGCGTGACTAGGAAAAATTAGCCTGCACCCTAAGCCAGTGTCACAAACGTTGCAGTTAGCAGCCTCAAGCTTGCACGTTTTTCAACTAAATATTTCTGAAGAATATTTTAAGTAGTGAGAGTTGTTTATTATTCGGAGGGCATCCAAAGGGGTCACCGTAGGTAGCTCCTTCCTGGTTACTCTGTGGCAGTGACTAGTTAACTATGAGTTAGAGTGAGGAGCTGAACAGCCAACAATAGTCCACCCTAAGTGTGTGAGAAGGGCAAAAGGTTCCTCATCCTTTCCTGTTATGACTTGTCTGGGAACAAGTTTTCTCGGACAGTTGTAACCAATCAGTAGTTCCACTTCGCAACTAAGCAGTGGCAGTATTTGATCTGCTGTTGTGGTGAGATGGCGCCATCCTTTGGCCATTTCGTGCGTTGGAATATGCTCCCTGTTCACAGGTATACAGTCTTTGGTGTAGGCAGGGGGCATTACTTACATCTTGTTCAATGAATGTTGTGTCGCTTTGTGTGTCCAGCGAAGCATACACAAGTTTCTCTTTGGATGGATCCCTTTCATTGGAGAACCAGACCAGCACTATCATGGAGGTGTTTACTAACTGACCTTGGCTGATGACGTTGAGGGACATAGCAGATGTTGCTTCCGTTTCACCATGTTGCATCGGAATTTTCTTGCTTCCACCTTTACCGTAGCTGTCGTCATGAAGACAGGTGGGATGTCGTCCTTTGCACAGTCCACACGTGTGACAGAACCGGCACTCCTTCGCACCGTGGCCAGGCTTTAAGCAACCATAACACAGGTTGTTGTCTTTGATATAGGTTCTTCTGTATTTCAGTGTCTCAGGAATTCTGAGCATTTGCAGAGCTGATGATAATTATCCTGGCATAACATGCATGGGGTTTTGACCTTTTCCTTTGTTGTTGTCTGATTGCTATTGTCCACCACGGTTTGTGTGTTGAAGACACTGGCTTTGTTTCTTTTGTTGATTCTTGTGCTCACTTTGTCATTGCAGGATTCAGCTGAATGGGAGCAGAAAGAGAAGTGACTGGATTGCAGGCGGTTTCTGCCTTAATGGACATGAACTTGGAAAACTCCTTAAAGTTAGGAAAATCTTCTCCCTCTGTGAGACGAACAGTTATTTGGCGATTCCACCGTGAGGCAAACCATTTGGGCAGTTTCCTTACCAACTTCTGTTTTCCTTCACAGTCATTTAAGATATTTAAACCTTTTACATGGGGCATGGCCTGCAAACAAGCATTTAAGAAATCAGAGAAATTTCTCTGTCCTTCAGCATCTTTCCCCTGGATTTTAGGCCAATTGAATAACTTTTCTCTAAAGGCTCTTTGATTGACGAACGGCTGGCCGTACCTCTGACTGAGCTTGTTCCAAGCATTACTGTCTTTCTAATTCTTTCCTGTATTCCTCCTCTAGAGCTCTTATCTTCTCCCTTTGTTTCCTTTCTTCCAGTAATACTTTATATTCAGTCTCCTTTGCGGCTAAATCCGCCCCCACTTCAGCTCGCTTGGCCGCAACACTTGAGTGCTTGGAATGACGACTGAGTTCGGAAACAGAGCCATAAATGGACTGGGCGTAGTCTGGCTTGAGTAGCTCACGCAGGTGTCGTCCTTCATGTTTTGCAACATATTCGCCATTTATGCCTGTCAGTCTTTGATTTAGGATTTTCATTATGTCACTCGTTACTGCTACGCAAACATCAACTTTCCGCCTTAGCTCTATATAAGGTGTGCTTCGTACTCTCAGTTCATTAAACATTTTCAAAACGTTCTCTTACCATCACACCGTCTTCAACTACCCGCCATCCTTGTCCCTTTCCTTCAGAGGAGTGTTCCTTTCTATCTGTATAAGTTCTTTTTTCCGTTGGAATCTTTGTAGCAGGTTAGCTGAAGGGGTGAAGCTCTTACTGTACAGATCCCCGTAATATGTGATGGCAATGATCTTGACTGCTAGTGTAGTTTACAGTTTTATTTTCTACTTTCAACACAGTACACTTCGCATAAACATATAAGCTACAACCACCGTAAGAGCTTGTGCCTCATTATGGGTCCATTAATTGATAAACATTAGTCATAGGCTATGTAACCACTTTTTCTGATGAGTGCAGTAGTCTTACTGACAATTCCACAGGCATGCACAGAGAAAAAATAAAACATCTGCCTTTGACCTTTATCAAAATAAAAGCTCCCCTTTCTACCTCGCACAGGATGGCTTAAGGCTTCTGTACTTCACAGTCAACTAATAGGAGAACATTTTAGACAATATTAAAAAATAAAATAGCTCTGAAAAATCAAACAGGTAATTCAACTAAAATAATAAACCTTTCAGGTGGTTATTTACACCAACTGTCTTGAGTTTTCTCACCAGTGTCTGTGGGACTATTGTGTTAAATGCAGATCTAAAGTCCACAAACAGAAGGTGGACATATGAGTCCTTGCTCTCTAGATGGGTAAGAGCCGTGTGAACCACTGCAGAAATGGCGTCATCAGTGGATCTGTTCCTGCGATAGGCGTATGGATGTAGGTCCGCAGTTATATTGATGGAGCTCTTAATGTGCGCCATAAGTGTGACTAAGGCATTGAAGATGTCCGTCAGCACCTCAGAGAGGTTAATCCTCTTCAGGTTCCTACAGACCTCTGCTGTGGTCACACTGAGGGGCACTTCTCCAAGTGATGGAGGGAGCCTGGTGCTGGAGGAAGGGATGGTTTTGGGGCCCTCGAAGCAAACGTAGAAGGTGTTTAGGCATCACACAGGAAAGGATCAATGGGGTACTGTGCCTCGCTGGGTTTGTAGTCAGTAAGGCACTTGATACCCCTCCACATGCCTAACATAGACATGACATGGGGAACAGTTGTGGTATATCCACATCCATGAGTTTGACTGAACTGTAAGTCAGGCGCTTGTTCGCGCAAGAAACAGAAATAACAATTAAATTCCGGGAGCTGGAGAAGCCGCTGCACTGTGACGCGCCGCCATCTTGAATTTTACTACCAAACAGAGCAAGTACAACTTGAAGCACTAGATGTAACACCCATATTAAAAAAAGGGGATAGAAGTAATCCAGCAAATTATAGGCCAATCAGTTTAACTAGCATTACTGGAAAAATAATGGAAGCTATAATCCAAGTGAAAATTGTAGATTACATGGATGCAAATAACATTCTGATGGATAGCCACCATGGATTTAGGAGTGGTAGATCCTGTTTAATGAATCTACTTGAGTTCTTTGAGGAAGCTACAAGTGAAATTGATCACAAAAAGGCCTACGACGTGATCTACTTAGAGTTCCAGAAGGCCTTTGATGTTGTCCCCCACAAACGGCTCTTGCTTTTCTTTTTTTTTTTACTCCCTCCACCACCCCCCCTCTGCGGAGGACTACTTTATTTATTTGTATTTATTTATTTATTTTTGTTTTATTATAATTTTTTTTATTATTATTATTTTTATTTACTGTACAGAGAAGGGGGGAAACAAAGGAGAAGAAAGGGGAAAGAGAGAGAGGAGAGAAAAGAAAAAAAACAAAACAGATAATCTGCTTCCATGTCTGCTGAAAAGAGAAAGACAACGTACAACATCTGTACTAATCACAACGACCACCAAACGTTAAATGTTGTTGAATAGCACGCACAAACAGCATTACAACACATGCCCAGAAGCAACAGCCGATCAAGACAGTGTGTGTCCGTGAGCACGCGTCCGTGAGCACCTGTGTGTGTCAGTGCGCTGGTGTTCCTAAGGTTTCTCCATGTAAATGTCTAGTTGTGTGTGTGGGGAGCCACAGCCCCACCCACCCAGGACATGAAGTCGACACGGAGGAGACCCGGGCCCTAGACATCCAGAGGCTCCACAGGGCACGGGAACCCCAGGAGGACCACCGCAGGGACAATTACAGCCCCCACCCAGAAAAGGGCAGAGGAGTGCTCCGGAGGAGCAGCACAGCCGCCAGGCCGGTACCCTATGTCCGCCGGCACAGGCTACCCCAGCAGCGCTGCATGTAGCCGCCAGATAGACGCCACCCAAGAGCCACCAAAGCCCCATCTAGGCCAGGACCACAGCCCCAACGCCAAACCCCCCCAGAAACCCACCCCCAGGGAACCCCCAGACACCCCAAGCCCATATGCCCCCCCACCCCACACCAACAACAAAGACCAAAGCGGAACAAACCTGCGACCCCCCACCCCCACTAGTTGATGGAGCTGATCAGAGGAGCCCAGAGAGTCTGATCTAATATGGCGGCAGAAGCTGTATCAAGACTAATATGGTCCAGCAAACTGTCTCTATATTGGTTGATATTAAGATTATTTTTATTGTTCCAGTTCATGAGGACAGTCTTCTTAGCAATGCATAAAGCGGTGAAAGCCATGTGGGTTGTGTTAATCTCTGTAGTGACACCATCTAGGTCGCCCAACAAGCAGACTGAAGGAGAGGCTGGAATGGTACATTTCAGACACTTTGATAAGTCCTCACAAATCCTGCGCCAAAACATCTGCGTAGGTGGACAGAACCAAAGAGCATGGATGTAATTGTCAGGTGTATCCCCTTGACAGTGTGAGCAGGTGTTAGAAGACGTAAAACCCATCCTGAACATCCGATGCCCTGTATAGTGCACTCTATGCAGGATTGTGTATTGTATTAATTGTAAACTGGAACTTCTGATCAGTTCAAAGGTTTTTAAACATGTCTTAGACCAGGAATTGTGGTCCCAGCTGATTGATAGATCTGCCTCCCATTTTGCAATAGGAAGGGATATTGATCCATCCATTTTGGAAAGTGTCCTGTATATTTTAGACAGTAATTTGGGGGTTTTGAGATTAAGGAATTCTGCCACACTTGGTGGTATTTGTAATTTGATTTGATTAGACTTGAATTTCCTTTTTACTATAGATTTAACTTGTTGATATTCCAAAAATCTATTCTTGTTAATCCCATATCTTTTAACTAATATGTCAAAGGGGATAAAGTCTATTTCTTTGAATATATGTTCCAAGTATTTAATACCTTTACCACTCCAATCCGGGAAGTTTATCATATTATTGTTTAGTAATATGTCAGGGTTGTTCCAGATGGGAGTACGTTTGCATGGGATTAATGAAGACTCAGTCGCTTTTAGAAACTCCCACCATGCTGTCAGAGAAGAGCTGATACTGATACTGAAGAGGTTCCAAAACCAAATTTGTGTAATGTTGCAAATAAAAAACTCCAACTAACTCTATTGAATGCTTTTTCAATATTGTGATTTGAAGGTTTTTATTGCACAAATAGATTGAGTAATCTACGTGTGTTTCTTGATGAGTGCCTCCCTTTTATGAAACCAGTTTGGTCAGGATGAATTATGTGAGGGGTTAACTTCTCTATTCTTTTTGAGAGAGCTTTGTAGATTATTTTAAGGTCAACATTAATAGGCAATATAGGGTCTTTGCCTGGTTTTAGCAAGAGACTAATGTTGGCAGAATTCATATTTGGTAGTAGTCCACCATTTTCCTTGGTTTCCTGCAACATTCTGTAGAATGTTGGTGACAGAATTGTCCAGAATTCTTTATAGAATTCTACTGGAAATCCATCTGGGCCTGGAGCCTTATTATTGGGCATACTGTTCAAAGCTTCCTGGAGTTCACCTGGTGTCAGCGTAGAATCCAGTGCCATCGTTTGATTATCTGATAATTTCGGAAAGGTTATACTATCAAGAAACTGATCAATTTCATCTTTAAATGGGTTTATCTGTGGTGAGTATAAAGATTTGTAAAAGTCCCTGAAAGTGTTGTTTATTCTTTCAGGGTCATATACTGTATCCCCAGTTAAGTCTTTAACAGCACATATAGTTGTTTTTTCTTTATTTATTTTTAACTGGTTAGCTAGAAATCTACCTGATTTGTTACCATATTCATAATTTTGGCAGCAAAGTCTTTGTTGTCA
This sequence comes from Paramormyrops kingsleyae, assembly GCF_048594095.1. NCBI lineage: Eukaryota > Metazoa > Chordata > Actinopteri > Osteoglossiformes > Mormyridae > Paramormyrops > Paramormyrops kingsleyae. The sequence goes on along the minus strand of NC_132815.1, from coordinate 31,149,496 downwards.
CAATGCGAGTTGACGAGCCGGTGAGAGAGGCGAGAGCAGCCAGGTTGACAGACAAAACGGGGTTTATTGGGAAACAAACAAGACGGAAACTCACACATGAGAATTGACGATGACAGATCTGGGGAAAACTGACTGAGACTCGGACTAAATACACAGGACAGGTTGGAATTAACTAGACATAGGTGGGAACAATCAGGAAGTAACATGAGGTAATGAGGGGGCGTGGCTCACATCGTTCGGAGCGGATCGTGACATAACCCCCCCCCCCCAAAGGCATGCACACCGGGCGCGAGACAACGAGACACAGGAACCAGGACCGAGACACAAAACAGACACAGAGGGGACACCCACAGGTGACACGAAGGGGCCAGGAGTGCACAGGAACAGAGGGACAAGGAACAAACACAGGCGGAACAAAAGGAGGAGGAGCCGACAGGGGAGACCAGACAGGAACGGGAGGAGGACAAAGGGGAGCCCGAGGGAGCCCAGGCGGGCGACGGGCAGCGGCCGGAGGGGCCGCAGGGGAGAGGGAGGAGGGAGCAGGAGGGGACCACACAGGGACCGAGGGAGAGACGGAGGGGACACGGAAGGAACAGTAGGGAACACCGACGAAGGCAGGCAGGAGGGGGAAGCCGCGGCAGGCGACGGCGCAGCCAGAGCCGGCGAAGGCGCCGTCCGACGCCCCGCCGAAGCAGGGGGGCCCGGAGGTGACCGACATGGAGCCGTAGGAGCGGCCGAGGACCGGCCCCGAGGGACCAGGGGGGGACCCGACGGAGACCGCCGACCCCGAGCCGGAGGACCCGCCGGCAGCCACCTAGCCACAGCCAGGGGCCGAACGGGCAAGCCAGGGGGCAGGGTGGGCGGGACCCGAGCCCGACGCCTGTGTCCCCGTCCCTTACGGGACACTGAAAGGCGGGGTCCTGGGGGGTGTCAGCCTCGCTGAGGCAAGGGTGAAGGAGTCAGTGAGGTCCCCGAGGGTGGAGGCAGGGGGTGTGGCATCAGGCGGTGCAGCTGGAGCTGGGGACAGGACTGGCGAGCCGGGCTGGACGGGAGAGCCGGGCTGGACAGGCAGGACGGGCGAGCTGGGCAGGACAGGAGAGGCGTCCTCAGGCAGGGTCGCGGGCAGGACAGGAGAGGCGGCCTCAGGCAGGGTCGCGGGCAGGACAGGAGAGGCGGCCTCAGACATGGCCGCGGGCAGGACAGGAGAGGCGGCCTCAGACATGGCCGCGGGCAGGACAGGAGCGGCGGCCTCAGACACGGCCGCGGGCAGGACAGGAGCGGCGGCCTCAGGCACGGCAGCGGGCAGGACAGGAGCGCCGGCCTCAGGCAGGGCCGGCCCATCATGTGGCCAGCAGGGGGCGCATCTGCGGCCACCTCGGACAGTGCCGCAGGCAGAGCGGTGACAGCTGCAGGGACTGCAGGCAGAACAGACGAGTCAGGCAGAACAGGTGGTACAGGCGGGTCAGGCAGGATAGGCGGGTCAGGCGCTGCCCCTTTAAGGGCTCTCGGGACCTGGGGAATAGCGTCCCTAACAGCGCGTATCCCGCCTTGACCCAGGCGTGCCGGCCGGTAGTGATACGCCTCCATCGGAGGCGGCTTCTCCGGGTGGGTGCTGGTCAGGTGGGTAGCGGCGGGGTCATCCCAGGTGGGGAGCAGAGAGCAGGCCCCCAGGAAGAGAGTCGGGGCGGCTTCTTCACCCTTTCCCCTTCGCCTCTTCTTCTTTCGCCATCTGGAACCAGTAGGAGGCAGCGGGGTCGCATCGGCACAGGCGAGGGGCTTGAGCCGCTTCTCCCTTACCCGGCGGACGAGCTGCTGCAGGAGGGAGTGCACTTCCGCCATGTTGCACTCCTCTGTCCGAGGGTTTACTCCCTGGAGAAGCTCCTGGCTCCGTTCGACCAAGCCGAACAGCGTGGGGTCCTCCTTGATCTTGTTGGAGCACGCCGTCTCCACCAGGTCCGTGGATGAGAAGAGATTCACAGCTGACACGGGGAGAAGTTGCAAATCACCGGTTTATTGTCTGACAGATTGCAATCCGGGAGCGGCCGTCTGACATACATTCAGCATGTACAGGAGGAGGCTCTGCCATATGTATCAGCTGTATCCCTTTTAAAGCCCTTTGGGCATCCCCCCCCCCCCTTTCTCGGTACCTTGTCTACGTGACAACCACATGTTTGACACTTGCACTCGTTAGCCGGCTCGTAGTTGTCCTTCTGGAAGGCTAAAAGATAAGTAGGGGCCGCTGATATTCTCTGTCGCCCCCCCCATCTGTTCCGATTAGGTAGCCTTGCCTTGCCGGCGCGCCAGTCAGTTCTCGTTTTGATTAGTTACAGCCTTATAGAATCATTCCATTTATTTTATTAATTATTCCCTCAATTCCCCCTTTTGATCTCCGCAAGGAGATCACCCTGATTATGCTGATTAGTAATATTTTCCCTTATTTATGAAATTTTGCATTCCCCCTTTTGATCTCCGCAAAGAGATCACCCTATTGGCGGCGGAGTTGTAGTTCAAAGCTGTCCAAATGACCTTTGCCCCTCTCCGGCCCGACAGGCAGGAGAGGCATCATCTGCGCATAGGTGCCATCCCGCTTTTCTATCACGGTAGTGATGAGACGAACTGACAGTGCGCGCAGGCAGGGAATACAACAACACCCGCAAGTAACTAAAATCGCAGCAAAAGTAGCAAAGGATAATAAAAGCGAGCCCATTAAGCCTTTCCACTGTCCGAACGCTGAGGTCAGCCAAGCATCCCAGATATTATTGATCCCGGAGTGTGCATGCATCGTTTTGGAGAGGGTCCGGAGACCCTCGAGTGCCCTGGTCACTGAGCCGTCTGGTGCTGTGTTATTAGGAATGTAAGTACAGCATTCTTCCCCAAACATAGCACACACTCCCCCCTTTAGGACTCCAAAGAGTTCCACACACAATCCTGTCCATCCAGCCTAGGAAGAAGGGCAAAAACCCTGAGCTTCAGGGAAATTCCACTCCCAGCCCGCCACAGGCGCGGCCCCCCTTCGGGGTCCATGGCTGGCATGGCTCACAAACCACTAATCATTAACACTTTAAGCATTTTAAGCATCACACATAACACACTTGTTTCCCCCAACATTCCCCTCTTTATCTTGATCTTCATCCTGGTCCTAGTGTTGTCTGGCGGTGGCTGAGGTGCTTTTGTTCTTTCTGGTCGTTGGAGCAGGGGTGGACTACCCTGCTCTGGTTGCTCAGGTCAGGGGATTATTCTGCCCTGTTGAGACCTGAGTTGCGTCTAGTTCAGCCGAACTGACGCTCTGGATTCCTCCGTGGACCACTCGTGTGGTTCTCCCCCGCTCATGTGGTCTGCCACTTCCCTTTGTGAGAAAAATTCAGATTAGGTGCCTCTAGTACTTTACTAAGTCTCTGTTGCCTGAGTGATGTCATGGTAAACGTTTGTGAATTCACATAAGCCACCACACTGTGTGAGGTCAGAATGTGCAGCGGATGTCCCATCACTTTGTGTGCTGTTTTCTGAATAATTTTGGCCACTCCCGCCACGTGCCTTGTGCATGCGGGGTGTCTTTTTTCTGTAGTATCGAGTTTTACGCTGACGTACATCAGCACTCTACTCTCTCCCCCTTTTTTCTGAAACAGGATGCCGTTGACGACCTCTCCTGTTTCAGAAACATCCAAGTGAAATGGGAGAGAGTAATCTGGGAGGGCTAGGTCCGCGGCCTGTGCTAGCCTCTGCTTTAAGGTGATAAAAGCCTCTTCAGATGCTTGGTCCCAGTTAAGGGGCGCCCTGAGGTTACATAGGCCGTGTTCTCGGACAAGCGCCCTCAGGGGCTGTGTAAGCCCTGTGTAATCTGGAATGTAGGTGCGACTGTAACCTGTGAGCCCTAGGAAAGATAACATGTCTTTTACTGTGATGGGCTTTGGGTAATGCAAGATAGCCGACCGATGAGCTGGGGAGAGGCCTGTTCCTGCCCCCGACAACACTCGTCCTAGGAAGGTCACTGCTGTCCTAGCAATCTGCAATTTGTCTTTACTGACCTTAAAGCCTTTTTCTGACAGAAGGCGCAGCACTGACTGGGTGGCCTGTAGGGCCGCCTCCGCTGTTGGGGCCGCGATCAAAAGATCGTCCACGTATTGGACAAGGGTGACACTGTCCGGGAGAGGACACCCCTGCAAAGCCTGCTTCAGGACCTGGTTAAAGATACCTGGAGAAAGGGCAAACCCTTGAGGCAGGCGGGTGTACCGCAGCTGGCAGCCCCTGTAAGTGAATGAGAATATGTCCCTACACTCCTCTGCTAGGGGCAAACAGAAAAAAGCATTTGCTAGATCAATGTCAGATTAGTTAGGGCAACATATGGGTTTGGAACTGAAACAGTAGGGGTCAGCAGGAGGTTGTTTATGGCACGCAAGTCGTGGGCCATCCGATATTTGCCTGTGCCGGGTTTTGCCACTGGGAGGATGGGGGTGTTCCACTGAGACGTGGAGGGCTCTAACACCCCGGCCCGCAAGAGGCCCTCTATAGTCTCAGCTAAACCTTCCTCCGCCGCCGGAGCCAGAGGGGACCCTCCCCTGATTGAAGTTTGAACTGCACTGGCGTGCAGGATATTAGACCTACATCTGTGGGGCTGGTGGACCACAGCGAATCTGGCAGAGACACCAGAAGGGCTGCCGCCTTTGGGTGGTCCATCTTTTCACACCCGTGATCTCTAGCTATCTGCTCATGTTGCAGGAGGGCTGTGTCCTGTGTTGTGACCTGTATGCGATAGGTACTGCAGGAGAGCGAGAAGGAGACCTGTGGGATCTGGGTCTGTACCCAGTCCTCAGTTTCTCTGGCCCGTTTCACCATCGGGCCCAAATCCTTGGCCTGGTGTTTGGGATGGAGGGCCAGAGAGACATGTGGGACAGCTTCCTGTCCCATCATGTACCAGGGCAGTTGTTCTGGGGTAAGCAGTGTGGCTGAGGCTACCCCTTCGGGACCCACATATAAGTTCTCAGAGGCAACTTGCCACTGCCGGCCTTCTAGTTGCTCAACAAACAGTTCCTCATACCAATCAGTACTATCCCTATCGTAGGAAAGGGTCACATGAGGAGGGTCAGGTGGGGGCACATAGGGCTCTAGGAGCGAGATCCAGGGCCGCCACGCTGAGTAGGCCGCCAGGATGCCAGTCAGGCTGGGTTCCAGTAGGCCCCAATAGATATCCGCCAGGGCCTGACTGTGGACCGGCTGTACCAGCCACTGTCCCGAGCCCGCGGTGCGGGCGTCGCACCGCAGGCGAGTGCCCTCCGGCAGGGTGCACAGGATCGAGGCCCCCAGCTTCACCAGCATGTCCCGTCCCAGGACGTTCACTGGAACGGAAAAAGCACTGGCAGTCTCTGTTCTTCCCCCGAGAAGCCCATAACGGTCACTGTTGAGGTAGACAGATGATGTTGTTGTGGAACCACGTTAAGAGTGGAATACATGGCTCCCATGTCTACCAGAAATGGCAGTTCTTTGTCCATGACCATAAGGGACAGCATAGGGTCTGCCTCCCCTGCGTCCCGGGCCGCTCGCGGGAACCGTCACGGTGAGGAGGGGTACGAGTCCCACTCCCCTGCCTCCACTGCCAGATATTGTCCTGCCGTGGGAGCTGCTTGGGGGTTGGGGGCCATCACCTGGTTTCCAAGAGGGCCTCCCCTGCCGTGGACATTGGCTGGGACCGCTGCTGGGCAAGTCCTGGCCCAGTGTCCTTCCACCCCGCACCTGTAACAGACACCTGACGGCGGTCCCCTTTGCGGAGAGCCCCTTCCCCAGCCCCGGCCCCTGTAACCCCTGCGCCAACCGCCTCGGCCCCTTCCCCATTGCTGGCCCCACCCTCCCTGTTGGGAGGTGGGTGGCCCGTTCCAAGTGCCAGGTGAGTATATAGGTGGTCCCTCTGGGGAAACCCCTGCCACCCTCTGCTTTCCCTGCCCTTTCCTTTTAGATTCATTAGCCTTTTGACTCGCTTCGCCCACCTGCAGCTTCAACGACTGGGTCTGCAGTTCCTTGAGGTCGTCTGAGACTTCCTGAATCGCATATGTGTGAACATGGAGGGTTCCTCCTGTGACATTAATCACGGGGGACCCATGGGCCGGGGGCGCTGTTGAGAACGCCCTCTGACCTGTATATGACGGGGGAGGGTCCTCACAATCTATCTGTGTTTCTTTTGCAGGAGGGAGCGACTTACACTCCTCCTTTTCCTCACTGTGGAGGTGATTTGTCTCCTGCCAAAATAGGGCTAACCTCGCCCACTCCCTCCTTTCCTTCTCATGCATATCTCCCTCTTTTCTCAACTTCCCCATCTGCATCAGATTAGCGCTCTCTCTCTTACGTGCTGCTTCATCCCTCAGCCTAGCATGCTCTCTCTCCTTTTTCCACAATAGCTCTCCCAATGAACGCCTGTCTCCTATCTGTTGTCCAGCACGCCGGACCACTGCACACATACGCTCCCAGGCGTCAGCTACCTCCTTATCCTTATCTTCTTTACCACTTGCCCCTTCTATGGCTTCCTTCACCACCTGGATCTGCTTTACTAGTGGCTTCCACACTGCATTTTCCAGGGGCGCCCATCCCCCGTCATCTAGCTCCCGATCAAACTCGCGGTCCATTTTTAATCTGTCCTGACTGTTTTAATCCCTCGTCTAGCAGCCCTTCTGCCTCCGGATGTGGGTTCAGCCACCCACACTTAGTACACCTCCTTACAGTATCTTAGTCGAATGTCCTACCAACAAACACCACCAATACATAAATCAACAACTTCTAAAATAATAAGACTATATTCAGAGCAGCTTACTGTTGTGTCCCCCCTGAACAGGGCACGTCCCACAAGCTCAATCCCAGTCAAACAGGCCCGCTCCCAGCCGAAACCCCCCCGATCTATAGCAATGTCAACTTGGAAGGGGGTGTTCTGTACGCACAACTGAGACAACCCAGGTGGGAGTCAGCTTATCGACCGCACTACCGGTGTTCTGACTCGACCAAGGCCGGCAAAATAGCCTTCAGGCGTCACCCATCCTCCGGAGAGTCCAAGCTAGGGGTGTTCTTAGAACTCACCCTAGGCGAGGTCCTGCTCGGCAGTTGTAATGAACACCCGAGGTACCTGTTGGCCCTGCCTGTACTGAGTCAGCGGGTGCGGCCGGGCTGGCACGCTTTTGGGCGTCCAATTGCTGAGAACTCCCCTTCGGTTCTGACAAACTGTATGACCGCAAGCAGTGACAGCAGAGCCACGGGCAAGTTCAACCAACATAGAGCGAGCGGCGAGCACTCTGAACAGGAAGAACCCACAACCCTGCTCACACACAAACCAGTACAACTGCACCCAAGCTGGTGCTTTGATTCACCCTTTCTTTTTTTTTTTTTTTTGTTAGAGAGGGGGACCTTATTCCCTCCTCCCAATCTAGAGTTCGGGGGTCCTGAATTCCCCGGGTCTCCCACCCAGCTTTTCTACCGCTCGTCAGCAAATAGTGGGGTTGCCACACCAAGGACAATGCGGGGGTCTCGTACCCTCCGCTCCTTAAAATTCTATTTCCCTGCGGGGTTCCCGTACCCTCCGCTCCTTAAAATTCTATTTCTCTGCGCACGATACCTGGACACAATTCATACACAATACATAGACATACCCAATATACTGTATAAACACAGTGCGTGCAACCTCTCCTCCGTCTTAATTTACCGACGGGCCACTGGACATCAAACTGCTCAATTTCACATATCCAATGTGCAGATTTTGATGTAACAGGCTCTGCTCACTTCTTCTAGTTGGCGCCTCGCAGTTCCCTTAGCCGAATCTTGCGAATCTCCTGGGGATCCCGGACGAGCCCTCAAATTGTTGGAGCACGCCGTCTCCACCGGGTCCGTGGATGAGAAGAGATTCACAGCTGACACGGGGAGAAGTTGCAAGTCACCGGTTTATTGTCTGACAGATTGCAATCCGGCAGCGGCCGTCTGACATACATTCAGCATGTACAAGAGGAGGCTCTGCCATATGTATCAGCTGTATCCCTTTTAAAGCCCTTTGGGCATCCCCCCCCCCCTTTCTCGGTACCTTCCGTCTACGTGACAACCACATGTTTGACACTTGCCCTCGTTAGCCAGCTCGTAGTTGTCCTTCTGGAAGGCTAAAAGATAAGTAGGGGCCGCTGATATTCTCTGTCGCCCCCCCTATCTGTTCCGATTAGGTAGCCTTGCCTTGCCGGCGCGCCAGTCAGTTCTCGTTTTGATTAGTTACAGCCTTATAGAATCATTCCCTTTATTTTATTAATTATTCCCTCAATCTCCGGCTGCTCTCCCCAAAACGCGACCTCATGCAGCAGGACGAGCAGATACTGATCTAGCAGCACAGAGGCTACAACGGGATCTGGATTTAATTAGCGACTGGGCTGATACCTGGCAGATGAAATTTAATGTAGATAAATTTAAGGTAATCCATGTAGGGAGCAGAAATATAAAGTACAGATATTTTATGGGTTCCACTGAAATAAAGGTAGCTGATTACGAGAAAGATCTCGGTGTGTATGTTGATACTTCCATGTCGCACTCTCGCCAGTGTGGGGAAGCAATAAAAAAGGCCAATAGAATGTTGGGTTATATCAGGTGTGTGGAGTTTAAGTCAAGGGAGGTGATGTTACATTTATATAATTCCTTTGTAAGACCCCACCTAGAATATTGTGTGCCGGTTTGGTCACCATACCTTAAGAAGGACATTGCTGCCTTAGAAAAGGTGCAACGGAGGGCTACGAGAATGATTCCTTGTCTTAGAGGAATGTCTTATGAGGAGAGGTTAGCTGAGCTGAATCTGTTTAGCCTTGAGCAAAGGAGACTAAGGGGGGGACATGATCCAGGTCTATAAGATTCTGACGGGTCTGGATGCTGTTCAGCCAAATGGCTATTTCAATATTAGTTTAATTACTAGAACTTGTGGCCGTAAGTGGAAATTAGCGGGAGAACATTTTAAAACAAATTTGAGGAAGCACTTCTTTACACAGCGTGTAGTTAGAGTATGGAATAGTCTTCCTGCTAGTGGAGCGGAAGCTAAAACCCTGGGATCCTATAAATCAGAGCTAGATAAAGTTTTGACAAAGTATGAGCTATTAGTTAAGTTCTCCCCAAACGAGCTTGATGTTCTTATGTTCTTAGACTATGGATCTTGCAGTATAGTCTTTTGAAGTTTGGGACTGTACGTTGCTCAGGGATTTAAAAATCTAGTGTGCATTTCCCAAAAAAATAGTTAGAACCATGCAAGTAAATGCTATGTAAATTGCTAATGGGAGCTTTTGGGAAACGCAGCCCTGGTTATCAGACTTTTCAGAATTTCATGGTTTTTCCTCACCGTGTTTCATATCCAGGGATGTTGCTAGAGATTATGGGCCACACGAAGGTATATCGTATTGGCCCCCCCAGTCCAGACCAATCCAGTTATCTTCCAATTTTTTTTAGGCCTCATGTCACTCAGGGGACCTTGGAATTGTCCTAACTACCCCCCCCCCCCTTACAGTGCCCCTGATCATGACAGTCTGAACAGAAAGACTCAGGAGCAGGCATTGGGGCAAACAAAATGGGGGTTTATTCAACTCAACGTTCAATTCAAAGAACACTGGAAACAAACTGGATTGCATGGGATCAAAGTTGGGAACACTGAAGGCTAAGGTAGGGACGGCTACAAATAGATAGATGCTTTATTGTCATTGTAAGTACAATGACATTTAGTGTGGAACACGCCAGCTGATGCACAGTATATTTACAATTAAATAGATTCTGACGTGGCTGAGGCCTCCCCTTGGCTGGGCAACACAGCAGCCTCTCCTGGACCATGTTGCAGAGGCTTGGCCAGAGTGATGGAGACCTCACCTGGGCTGGGTACTGCTGCAAAGTCAGGTGTTGGCCTGCCTGCAGCTGGGGAGTCAGCAGGTGGATTGGCTGCTAGCTGCGGGGAGCCAGCAGATGATTTGCAGTCTAGCCAGATTAGTGGCTAGCTCCAAGGAACCAGTCTCACAGTGCCAGGAGCCTGGAGCAAGGACAGGGAAGTGCTTTCTGGGAGGGGAGCTGTGGCTGTAACTGTGGCTTGGAGTCTGGCTTGGACATGGGTTCTACCTACTTTTTAAGTCCCCACTTCCTGTGGCAGGAGCTGGCGGAGAAATTTGGAGAGGCAGGACCACAGCAGGTCTCTGAAAAGTGGCATTCTGTTGTGCTTCTGGCAGTGAATAGGACTTAAGAGGCTTCATTTCCTGAGAAGCCTAAAGAAAGCACAACTTCCACAACAGTTGATGGTCAATTTCTACAAGTGCACCATAGAGTCATCATCATATACTGTAGGGGTGGGGAACCTGTTCCATGGAGGGCCGGTGTGGGTGTGGGTTTTTGGGATGGCCTCTCAATCAGCCAATAAAAGTGGGTCCCCAGGACTGGAGTTGAAAACCACTGCTTTATTATTGGTTGATTGAGAGGCAATCCCAAAACCCACACCCACACTGGCCTGCCATGGAACAGGTTCCCTACCCCTGATATACTGTTTCACAGCATGGTACCCAGGCAGCACCTCTGAGAACAAGAAGGCTATCCAATGCATTTTCAAAACAGTCCTACCCTGGAGGAACTCTTCAGAACCAACTGCAGCTACAAAGACAGGAACATCTGCAGTGATCCAACCCACCCCAGACACAACCTTTTAACTTCTGCCATCTGAAACACACTGAGCCCACTCCCCCCTCTCACAACAGCACCACACTAAACTGAACTGAGACTTATCCACACTACAAACATCATGCACTACACATGTAGAATATGCACTTTAACTGTTCAGGCTCCTAACCTTTTCAAATCCCTGACAAAATACTACACTGACCTTTCAGTTCACACGGTTCCCCCATTTATTGGTGTTAATCGCCATCAAGGTTTAATGGCTGAAAAGAGTTTTCTCTGTGAAAGTTTCTCTCAGTAATATATTTTGGAAAAGCCTGGTTGGTATTGTTGCTTTATTTTGGGGTCTTAAGAACATAAGAACTATACAAACGAGAGGAGGCCATTCGGCCCATCGAGCTCGCTTGGGGAGAACTTAACTAATAACTCAGAGTTGTTAAAATCTTATCTAGCTCTGATTTAAAGGAACCCAAGGATTCAGCTTGCACTACGTTATCAGGAAGACCATTCCATATTCTGACAACACGCGGTGTCAAGAAGTGCTTCCTTAAATCCAGTTTGAAATGTTCTCCCGCTGATTTCCACCTATGGCCACGAGTTCTTGTATTTGAACTAATGCTGAAGTAACTATTTGGTTGAACAGCATCCAAACCTGTTAGAATCTTATAGACCTGGATCATGTCCCCCCTCAGTCTCCTTTGCTTGAGGCTGAACACATTTAGCTCAACTAAACTTTCCTCGTATGACATTCCTCTAAGACCAGGAATCATTCTTGTGGCCCTACGCTGCACCTTTTCTAAGATCGCAATGTCCTTTTTAAGATATGGTGACCAAACCTGCACACAATATTCTAGGTGAGGTCTCACCAAGGAATTGTATAATCTTACCATTACCTCCCTTGACTTAAACTCCACACACCTAGAGATATACCCCAACATCCTATTGGCCTTTTTTATTGCTTCCCCGCACTGGTGAGAATGAGACATGGAAGCATCAACATACACACCAAGGTCTTTCTCATAATCTTTATTTCAGTAGGTCCCATAAAATACCTGTACTTTATATTTCTGCTCCCTACATGGAGTACCTTACATTTGTCTATGTTAAATTTCATCTGCCAGGTATCGGCCCAGTCACTAATTAAATCAAGATCCCGCTGTAGCTGCTGAGCCGCTAGTTCAGTATCTGCTACACCACCCACCTTGGTGTCATCTGCAAATTTCACCAGTTTACTGTATATATTGGTGTCTATATCATTTATGTAAATTAGGAACAATAGTGGTCCTAAAATTGAACCCTGCGGTACCCCACTATGAACGCAGGCCCACTGTGACATTGTGCCTCTTATAACTACTCGCTGCTTCCTGTCTGTCAACCAGTTATCAATCCAGGTCACTACAGTTCCTAAAATACCTGTCGCTTTGAGTTTAAGTAAGAGCCTCTTGTGGGGGACAACATCAGAAGCCTTTTGGAAATCTAAGTAGATGACATAATAGGCCTTCTTTTCATCAACTTCCTGAGTAGCTTCCTCAAAAGACTCCAACAGATTTGTTAAACAGGATCTACCTCTCCTAAATCCATGCTGGCTAGCCGTCAAAATGTTATTTGAGTCCAGGTAATCTACCATTTTCTCTTTGATTATAGCCTCCATAACTTTACCAGTTATACAAGTTAGACTGATTGGCCTATAGTTTGACAAATTACTTCTATCCCCTTTTTGGAAAATGGGCGCTATGTTGGCATGCTTCCAATCAGAAGGTACCACACCTTCAGATAAGGATTTTTGAAAAAGTAAAGTTAAGGGTCGGCAAATAATATCCCTCATCTCTTTTAACACTATAGGTAAGATGCCATCAGGGCCCTGTGATTTATTTATTTTGAGCTTAGCTAGGCTTTGCAAAAAATCAGCTTCAGTTATATATATATTAGTTATAGACGATGCTGGATTAGTAATAAGAACTGGTAAGTTACTAGTGTCCTCAACAGTGAATACCCGTGCAAAACTATCATTGAACTCACTTACTATATCAATGTCGTTTTCAATTTTAAGACCCTTACTATCCTGCAGATTAGTAATTTCAGCTTTTAGAGCTCTTTTAGAGTTAAAATACTGGAAGAAACTTTTACCGTCATCCTTAGCCTCCAATGCAATCTTCCTTTTAGCTCGTCTAATGTCATTTTTTAACTCAGCCTGTAGATTTAGATACTCTTGCTTTATTCTGTCATCATCAGTTATTTTCCATTTCTGGAACAAAGCCCTTTTTCTCCTTACTTTATACTTTATTTCCCTAGTAAACCACCTAGGTTGCAATTTCCTAGATTTATTCTTGCTGGAAACAGGTATGAAGTCCTCTTGCACTTGCAATAATGTGCTTTTAAAAAATTCCCATGCCTCTTCAACAGTTTTGTTATTTAACTCCATCCAGTTCACAGTTTCTAGTTTTAATCTCATACAATTAAAGTTAGCCTTCCTAACATTATATATTTTTGATTTGGACTTTGCTCTTCGGGCACTAAACTTAACCTCAAATTTAACCAAGTTATGATCGCTACTGTCAAGTGATTCTAAAACGTCTAATTTACCAATCCTGTCCTGGTTATTAGACAAAACAAGATCAAGAATGGCATCTCCCCTGGTAGGGGTGTTAACAAACTGAGTAAAAAAAAAAACAATCCTGTACTAATTCCACCATCTCTAGTTCATTTTCAGAAGAGCCAGCGACAATGTCCCACTGCTTCCCCGGTAGATTAAAATCACCCATAACTACCACATCATTTTTATTGCTCATAATCCTAATATCACTGTATAACAATCTGCTTTCCTCGGCAGCTACATTAGGTGCTCTGTAACAAACACCGACAATTAGGCTATTTGAGTTTTTAGCATCTAATTTTACCCATATAGCTTCCGTAGTTTTACTTATATCAGTAAGCTCCCTTGTCTGCAAGTTTTCCGTAGAGATGGCAATTTCGGCACCCAGGATCGATCCGTTCCGAACACGTCCGAAACTTCTGGTTTCGATACGGAGTTTACGAAATGTTTTGAAACATCAGTCACGTGACTGCCATGTCATTGTTCACGGAAAGAGAAAAAAAACTACAGTATTAAAAAAACCCTGGAAAAAATCGGGCCTTGTTGGTTTGAGCGAGTAGTTAGGCGATCATTATTATTTGAAATCAAATTGTATTAGTGAAACAGGTTAGCAGTTAGTGTGATTTACGCATAAATTTAGTGAGGGTAATAGTAGGTGTAATATCAAGGTTTTGCTTAGATTCAGTTAGAAACAAATCAAAAAGCTAGAGTACGCATAGACAAATAGAGACATATACATATATTAACATTGCTAACATAGACAAAGACTGTTGTCTGAAACTGCGTTTTTGCACTGTTCTATTCTATACAAATTAATTAAAACTAAATCATTCCTATAACCTGCTCAACATACACAAACCAAGATAGGATGAGTATTCTAAGTTCTAACCTCAGTAGCTAACTAATTAGGCTACTATGCACACTCAATACTCGGATGGTATGTAAATACAGAAATTATGCTTTGACAATACACAACCATGGGAACAAAAAATCTCTATTAATGAAAGACCCAATTTAGGTTTTGATTGACTGCAATAGTAAAACTATGGTTACTGCATAAAAACCATAGGAAACCATAGTGAATTTTCATAATGTCATAAGGGAAAGGGGTGTGCAACAATCGCTTTGAGCCCAAAATGCTAAACCACCATGTCATTACAGCTGAAAGGACCCATTATAGGCTATTAGCTATCAACACGATTTTGCATAAATTACGAAATGGTTTGAAGCGCAAAAAAATCAGTGTGCATAGTTGTCTGTGTACTGGACATTACAATTCTGTCATTACAAACGCCCCACCTAACTTCCGTTAAAAGTTATTAAAGCCAGAAAAATGAATATCGAATATGAGGCTGTTAACCGCGGTGACGTTTCCTACAGGAAACACAAAAGCGAGCCTCACGTCTCACGCTCCGTTTACCTCACCCGCGAAACTGTTTGACTGACATGGCACAAACTTCCTCTGCATCGTACCTACCCTTTCCCTGTGATCCTCCGCTTGTAAATTGGTACAAATGTTTTGCGTGTTGTAAATTTGTTTTCACTTTTGTAAATTGGTTTTGGGACTGGTAAAAGTGCTTTGCATATTGTAAATTTGTTTTTATTTTTGCAATATTGTTTTATGATATGCTGATTTGTTTTATGATATGATCATTTGTTTTATGCAATGTTAATTTGATGTGCCATATATTCGGCCACCGTAGTATTATGCACACTTTTGACAGTTCGAGCTTCGTGACATTCGAAACTTGCCGCAATAGGTATTGCCGTATTTGCTATAGCTGCAGTTCCGGTTTTTGCCAGCAGGCTGTGCACAGCTAGTGTTTCGAAACTTTTCGAACCGTTTCGAAACATTGTTTGTCTCGAATGTTTCGAAATTGTTTTGATGATTCGAAATTGCCATCTCTAGTTTTCCTTTACATATACTGCAACACCACCTCCCTTCTTACCTATACGGTCATTACGGAACAACGTATAACCATCCACATTATATTCTTGTCCATCCTTTTCTCTCAACCACGTTTCAGTTATTCCTATAATATTATAAGAGTCCGATGAGGTAAAAGCCTCTAAATCATGAATTTTATTCCTAATACTCCTGGCGTTTAAATACAGACAACAAAGGGTAGGCCTATTACGGTGCCCACTTATAATATGATTATTTGGGGCTTTCCGATTCCCCCCACTTACATACTTAACTAACCTCCCTGCCCCCCCAGTCCCTAGTTTAAACATTCCTCAACTACTCTACAAATACGCCTTCCCAGTACACTGGTTCCCCTCTGGTTCAGATGCAACCCATCCGGCTTGAACAGGTCCCACCTGTTCCAGAAGGTCCTCCAGTGCCCCATATACCTAAACCCCTCTTTCCTACACCATCCTTTTAGCCACGCATTTAATCGCCTTATTTCAGCTAACCTATAGCCTGACTTGCACGTGGCACGGGGAGTATTTCAGAGAATACCACCATGGACGTTCTACTTCTAAGCTTATTGGCGACTTCTATAAATTTATCCTGCAGAACAGCCCTCCTACCCTTGCCTTTGTCGTTGGTGCCAACATGCACCACGACAACTGGATCCACCCCAGCTGGGGCCAAAAGCTTGTCCACACGATCTGGAAGGTCTCCTACCTGGGCACCAGGCAGTCGAGACACCGTACGGGACCCTCTATCACGCGTGCACGCATAACTGTCTACTCCCCTAATAATTGAATCCCCCACTACCACAACCTCCCTCTTCCTGGGGGGAGGGGGCTCCTCAGTGCCCAAGGGCCCACCTGCCTCCCTAGTCCCTTCCGGCTCTAAAGCTGGAAGCACCTGAAACCTGTTAGACACAGACACCTCAGATGATACCGCCTCTGTAACGTGTGTACGCCTTTTCCTGCATCTATGACCTACGGTCACCCAGCTCTCTCAACTTCTCTGCTCTTCATTCTCCCTCCTCCCCGCTAGTGGCGTACACATCATATCTCCCTAAACGGCGTATTAACTAGCTCCTCTAACTCAATGTTGCATTGGATGAGAGCCAGTTGCTCCTCAAGGTCGCGAACCTTGACTATGATTGAGTCCACTAGATGCTTGCAGATGAAGTTCGACTGGACACTAACGTCCAGAAGGGCAAACATCTTGCAAACGCAACACTGAGCCGGCCCCATAATTAACTAACTCACTATGACCCCGTACTCCCAGCCCAGTAAATTTATATAGTGTATTTAACTATAAAGATTAATTTGCGTAACGATAAATGCAGTAAAGTGCCGAGTACACTAAAATAAGTTATTACTTGTGTTAAAACAGAACTTAATTATTATTTTTATTGACAATTTTAAACCTGATAAATTTCCTACTACTTACCAGAAGAACTTCTGCCTGAACCAAGTATGAACTAAAAACAAAGCGAAATCGAAGTTGCTCTTGGGAGGTCAAAAAACCACAAAAGTGAAAACCCACCTCACAGCAGGCTACTGCCGGAGCGGGAAAAAAGTGGAAAATGTCCTCCCGGCCCCGACTGGCGAGTGGCGACCGAGCAAAGCTCAGGAGCAACTGTCCTTTTCCGGCGCTGGGTAACGATACCGACGTTAGATATTATTAGATATTATTAGTTATTATCGCCCCACGGGTGTTTGTTACGCAGTTAAACGCGGACAGAACACGCCGCTCACGCGACACCCGCAGCTCACTGTCGGTAATAATCTCGCTGTTAATTAACGGACAGGACAGACAAGCACTAACGCCGACCAAAATAAGAACAATAAATAGAAACTAGAAACGAAAATTCCTGAAGAAATTTTGAGACGGGCCTATTCCGCTGACCTTGGAAGAGCCTGTGCTACTAATAAAATGGCTGGTCTGTGCACTGCTAGGTGATTGCTATGATTTTAGTAGTTTGGTGCTATGGTGCTGCTAGGTGGTTGTTGTAGTGCCGCTAGGCAATGCTAGGTGGTTGCTATGCTGTTATTAGGCGTTGCAATGGTGTTGGTAGCTGGTTGCTAAATGTTTGCTAGGCGTTGCTATGTGGTTGCTATGGTGTTGCTATGCAATTGTAAGAGGTTGCTATGGTATTGCTTGGTGGTTGCTATGTCATCAGAAGGTGTTGCTGTGGTCTCAGTAGCTGGTTGCTAGGCATAGCTAAATGGTTGCTATGGTGTTGCTATGCATTTTTTGGTGGTTGCTATGGTGTTGCTAGGTGGTTGCTAGCTGCTGCAAGGTGGTTGCTATGATGTCAGAAGGCGTTGCTATGGTCTCAGTAGCTGGTTGCTAGGCATTGCTAAATGGTTGCTATGGTGTTGCTATGCAATTATCGGTGGTTGCTATGCTGTTGCTAGGTGGGTACTAGGTGCTACAAGGTGGTTGCTATGTTTTCAGAAGGCATTGCTATGGTGTCAGTAGCTGGTTGCTAGGCATAGCTAGGTGGTTGCTATGGTGTTGCTATGCAAGTGTAGGTGGTAGCTAGGTGGTTGCTAGGTGCTGCAAGGTGGTTGCTATGTTGTCAGAAGGTGTTGCTATGGTCTCAGTAGCTGGTTGCTAGGCATAGCTAGATGGTTGCTAAGGTGTTGCTATGAAATTGTAGGTAGTTGCTAAGGTGTTGCTAGGTGGTTGCTAGGCAGTTGCTAGGTGTTTGGTGATATGGCCTGAGGTTTAATACCAAGTCTTGTTGCTGTGGCATTAACACTGGCCAAGTGGCAAAACTTTGATTGAAATGCATTGAAGTCAATGGGAGAGAACGAGGGATGAAAGACGAGTGCTGGTCAAGATGGTGGTCTTAAGGTGTTGGGTGATGAGGCCTGAGGTTTAACCCTCTGGGGTCTAGGGGTAGGAAACACACTTTCACTGACTGGGGCATGATCACACATTTCTTCAAATATCATAAACTTAATTCATGGCAAATAAATTATTTCTTATATATTTGTTTTGCCATTACACTCATCTTTATTTTAATTTATATTGTAAATATGTCAGATTTTTGTTAAGTTTGAAATTTGACATCAAAGTATAGACATTGCAAAATGCAGTTTGGAACACTTGCAGAAACATTATAAAAGTACATAGTAAGCAATGCTGGCAGTTTGTTTTGATCCCAGATATCTGATCACCAAAGTCTTGGCTACATGAAGATGACTAAATGGTGTAGATGCAACATTCATTTGGATAAATAAATAAGAAAAATCTAACTCATGTCACTATTTCTGGCTCCTTTCATTGAATATGTAGCAACTTTCATGTGTATGAATGAGCCATTGTCACCTGGCCACGTCCCCAACCCCCTTTTATGGTGCTGAAGGGGATGTATCTGGATCGCGTTTCACCGTTGCGCTGTTAATCAAATTACCATGCGAATGCGATTTGAATACGCGCTAATGCGGCTATTTAGAATGTGAATAGCGATCTTCGGGTGAGAGCGGTACTACACGCCCCCGATGCAGGTAAAACAAAGTAAGATGACATGGTTTACTTTTTTGCCGATTTAACCTAATTAAAAAAACTTTAATACTTCCGACAATGGACGTTTTGAAAAGAAGACAGATTACGGATTTAGCCAGCGTTTTTTCATGATTCTACATTAAGATTTCAGCGAGATATAAACTGAAATAGATGCGAAAAGTACGCGATGTTGCCGACGACATACTCGACCCCAGAGAGTTAATATCAAGTCTTGTTGCTGTGGCATTAACACTGGCCAAGTGGCAAAACTTTGACTGAAATGCATTGAAGTCAATGGGAGAGAATGAGGGATGAAAAACGAGTGCGGGTCAAGATGGTGGTCTTAAGGTGGTGTGTGATGAGGCCTAAGGTTGAATACAGAGTCTTGTTGTTGTGGTATGAACGCTGGCCGAGTGGGAGAACTTTGACTGAAATGCATTGAAGCCAATGGGAGAGAACGAGGGATGAAAGACGAGTGCGGGTCAAGATGGTGGACTTGTGGTGTTGGGTGATGAGGCCTAAGGTTGAATACCGAGTCTTGTTGCTGTGGTATGAACGCTGGCCGAGTGGGAAATCTTTGACTGAAATGCATTGAAGTGAATGGGCCATTCACTGCCATGAAAAAAGACGATCCTTACTACTATTCACATGGTTAGTTAGGTATAGGCTAATGCTAGGTAAAAGTTAGCATTCAATGCATTCCTATGGGATTTTTAGTGTGTTTTAACGTGAATAACGTCACCATGGTAACATATTCTGCGCAGAAACGTAATAGCACACCTCACACTATGAAGGACTCACTTTTGATATATATAGATTGCCTGGCTGCATGCTATGGTACGACCCGCATTAATTGCCGAAAATCACGGAAGAATAATAATAATAAAGTTTTTTTTTCGACTTTGAGAGGCAATTGCACGCAATCCGTAAGTAGTACAGAGACAATCGATATGTCAATCCGTCCAGCTAAGCAAGCCCTAC
The DNA here is from genome assembly GCF_048594095.1 of Paramormyrops kingsleyae. Lineage (NCBI taxonomy): Eukaryota > Metazoa > Chordata > Actinopteri > Osteoglossiformes > Mormyridae > Paramormyrops > Paramormyrops kingsleyae. The sequence goes on along the minus strand of NC_132815.1, from coordinate 31,129,862 downwards.
GATTTGGTACCAAAGTGAGCTCCGTGCCTTTCACGGGCTCAGCGCAAATTGGGAAAATGTAGTTTACTAGGTGAAGAGTAATATGGGCCTTTCATTACATGAATAGGCCCATAACTAGGTGAAGAGTAATATGGGCCTTTCATTACATGAATAGGCCCATAATAAAACAACCACCCACGTAAACAGGTAAAGCACACAAACACTCAAAATATACGTTCAAAATACGTTTAAAACACTCCAAAAAACAATCCCAAACAATCGCTGCAGCTCAACACCACTCTCTCGCAGCAATCCTTGCACACAACCAATCATCTGGTGAACGCTCAGTGCAGGTCAATTTAACCATATAAGGGGTGGCATGGTTAGTGCTGTTGCTTCATACCTCTGGGACTGGGTTTCAAGTCTTTACCTTGGCTCCATGTGTATGGAATTTCATGTTCTTCCCGTGTTGTTGTGGGGTTTCCTCCAGTTTCCCCCCACGGATAAGAACATGCTGAGGTGAATTTGAGTTGTCAATTTGTGAATGGTGTGTGAGTGTGTCCTGCAATGCATTGGTGCACATATACAGCAATATTGTTAAAACTCTAATGAATATATGTTAAATGTTTAATGTAATGTAATGTAATCTGAGGTACCAAGTTAGACCCGAGTTCACCAGCATGTACATTGTAGCAGTATGAGTTCACAGGGAAAAACAGTGTTTTAACAGTGATAATGGTAGTAATAGGAGTGACATGTCAATATCAGATTTCTAACGTCAGAAAATATGAATAGAAGCAGAATAATGGACCAGACAAGGAATAATGGGGATTTTTCTTAATGCCCCATGTCAGAGTGACGATTAATCGGGAGGGGGGGGGGGCAAAAACCAATTTGATTTCCAGCAATTTTTAATAACCCAGTCTGTCTTTGTACAAAGGTTGTTTCCAGCAACTCACATAAAAAACAAATGTATGCTACATTAAGAGTATATAAAAAAAATTTTTGTAGCAGCTGAATCAATGTAATGAAATACACAAAATCTTGTTTTATGAAGTGCAACCAGCATGGTGCTTTAGATAATGTATTCAGTACTCCAGTTTTTTTAATGTAAAAGCACAGACTACAGCCGCTGCTACTAAGAATGTTATTAAATAATTGTCTAATGTTATTTAATGTTGATACACATATGTGACAGGGGGAGAGAGCACGCAATCGAGTGTGTCTGCATTTATTACGGACAAAGTGAACATTTATTGCGAAGAAAAAAGCCTTTTCCGCATTTTACGCTAAAAATGCGCCGACTTGCACTCGATCGTGAAACCCCACAGACTTTAGTGACTGAGCGACACAAATAAGACGATCGGTGACGAAAAACCCATGAACGGCAGGCAGCAAATTTAGTTTTAAAACGTGTCCGGTTGTTTCAGCATAATACAGTGATGAACTGTACATAAGATAAATAACATAAGGCTATTTAATTTGTTTAATAAAAGGACAAGATATAAACATGTTCTATAGGAAAGGTAGCCTTAAATGACTTCTGTTGTGATCTTGCGCTATATATAAAATAAAATGAAATAAAATTAACTTGGGGCGCCCCCCTAATAGAATGGTAGGGTAAACACGGCATATGTAGCCACATTTGTAGCCACATAATAGCTGATTGTGTTGACAACCACGACTTTCCCTGCGTTCATTTAAACACATGTTTGTGTGTGAAGGGACGGGGCAGGTAACGCGGCTGGCAGTAACGCCATTGGTTGCACTTGAAGTTATTAGTTATCTAATCCAACAGTAAACGGCTCATTGATAAGAATATTCTCAGAGTTGTGGTCTCAAAATAAAATCCCGAGTCCATGATAAGAACGAGAACAAATACGGCTGATTCAAAGACAAGATTGAGACATTCAAAAACTGGTCTTAGAATTAAGTGATCATTGTCAACACACCACAGAGTGCGCAACAACGAAATGTGTCCTCCGCATTTGACCCATATGTGACTTTCGTGACATAGCAGGGGGCAGCTAATTCAGCGCCCGGGGAACAGTGCTTGGGGGCGGTACCTTGCTCAGAGTACCTCAGTGGTGCCTTGCTGGTCGGGGATTCGAACCTGTAATCTTTCAATTACAAGTGCACTTCCCTAACTATCAAGCCACCACTACAACATTTGATATTACTATAAATTTCTATCATGAAGAAATGAAGCAGTGGTGTAAGTGGTAACGAAATTTAAGGTGGGTAAACTGTATGTACAGCAGTAAAAACGTTGGGTAACTATTTATATCCTTAACATTAGTGATCTCAAAAAAGGTGAGTAAACGCTTATTTTGTAAATTTAAAAGGTGAGTAAATGGCGTTTATGTGCATTTACCCTCCACTACACCACCGAACGAAGAATTTGCGTTATGTAATCTGAATAATTGCATAAAATAACCCAAAAACTCCAACAACGTCACATAATACATCAGTGTCTCTCCGACCTAATTTCAGCTAATTATCGTCAAATTCTGGCAAAATTAAAACAAGACTTTCTGTTGTGTCCGCCTCCGCCATTTTTTAAACGTTTTTTTCAGTTCTCCCAGAATTCATCACGTAAGCCACTCAAGGCACGCCATTGGTTCTCGTCACCTTTTTCTTTTATGGCGGTCGGCATCCAGCTTAATGGTACTTTACTGCCACCTTTGGTTAGCTTACTGCTCCCAAATTAGGAGGTAGCCACTGTACTTATGTGTATAATAATGTAGACTGTTGGAGTCACCACTCCGCCGGAGTCCGTTGATGAGAAGAGATTCACTGCACAGTCGAGGAGTGGTTGCAGGTCACCAGTTTATTCTCTAACAGATTGCAATCTGGGAGCAACTATCTGACATACATTCAGCATGTATAGGAAGAAGCTCGAACCATAGGTGTCGGCTCTAGGTTTTTATAGGCCTTTTGGGGTGTGGCCCCCCTTTTCTGTACTTTTCCACCTACTTGACTACCACAGATTTTGACTTTTGCTCTAGTTAGTGTGTGTGCCTGTCCCCAGAAAAGAGTAAAAATAAGTGTCAGCTACATGATCGGTTCCTGTTCTCTTACTATCGGGAACAAGGCCCTCATGCCCTGCTCGGTTCCTGTTCTTTTACTGTCGGGAAGAATTATTAGTTGCATTCTTAAATGATTAACCCCTCAATCAATTTAGGACGAGGTCATCTTGACCTGTTTTCTTGTCTACCAGTTCCCGTTTTTAGTGTCTGCATTATATTAGACACTGTGTTATTAAACATTAGTAAGTTAATATTTGGATTATAGTGAAACTACCCCTTCATTATTGTCTAATGCACCCCTCAAGACCCAACTAATCGATTATTAAATTAGTTGGCAACTATTTTAATAATCTATTTTAATCGATTAAATCAATTAGTTGTTGCAGCCCTACCTGACAGCCTGGAGGTAAAAATGCTTTAAGTCAAATTTGAGTCATGCAGCCTGGCAGACTTGGTTCTGATGCTGCAATATCTTCTTTTGGATGGCAGGAGAGTGAAAAAAGCATGTGAGGGATGTGAATGCCCTTCCTGGAGCCGACACCTTATCGTGGTGGAGGGGTTTGCGTGTTCCAGTGATCCCAGGAGCTAAGTTGCCCGGGGCTTTACGCCCCTGGTAGGGTCACCCAAGGCAAACAGGTCCGGGGTGAGGAACCAGACAAAGTTCAGCTCAAAAGACCCCATATGATGAAGAAAATATTGGAACCACGTTTTCCCTTGCCCGGACGCGGGTCACCGGGGCCCCCCCCTGGAGCCAGGCCTGGGGGTGGGGCTCGATGGCGAGCGCCTGGTGGCCAGGCCTATACCCATGGGGCCTGGTCGGGCACAGCCCGAACAAGGCACGTGGGTCCCCCTTCCAATGGGCTCACCACCCGTAGGAGGGGCCATAGGGGTCGGGTGCATTGTGAGCTGGGCAGTGGTCGAAGGCGGGGACCTTGGCGGTCCGATCCTCGGCTGCAGAAGCTAGCTCTTGGGACATGGAATGTCACCTCTCTGATGGGGAAGGAGCCTGAGCTGGTGCGCGAGGTTGAGAAATTCCGGCTAGACATAGTCGGGCTCACCTCGACGCACGGCTTGGGCTCTGGAACCAGTCTCCTTGAAGGTGGTTGGACCCTATTCCACTCTGGAGTTGCCTGCGGGGAGAGGCGCCGAGCGGGGGTGGGCATACTTATTGCCCCCTGGCTGGGTGCCTGTACATTGGGGTTTACCGCGGTGGACAAGAGGGTAGCCTCCCTTCGCCTTCGGGTGGGGGGACGGGTTCTGACTGTCGTTTGTGCATATGCACCGAGCGGCAGTTCAGAGTACCCACCCTTTTTAGAGTCTCTGGAAGGGGTGTTGGAGAGCATTCCTTCCGGGGACTCTCTTGTTCTACTGGGGGACTTCAATGCTCACGTGGGCAATGACAGTGAGACCTGGAGTGGCGTGATTGGGAGGAACGGCCCCCCCGATCTGAACCCGAGTGGTGTTCTGTTGTTGGACTTCTGTGCTCGCCACGGATTGTCCATAATGAACACCATGTTCAGGCATAAGGGTGTTCATATGTGCACTTGGCACCAGGACACCCTAGGTCGCAGTTCGATGATCGACTTTGTAGTCGTGTCGTCGGACTTGCGGCCGCATGTCTTGGACACTCGGGTGAAGAGAGGCGCGGAGCTGTCAACTGATCACTACCTGGTGGTGGGTTGGCTCCGCTGGTGGGGGAGGAAGCCGGTCAGGCCTGGCAGGCCCAAACGTACAGTGAGGGTCTGCTGGGAACGTCTGGCTGAATCCCCTGTCAGGAGGAGTTTCAACTCCTACCTCCGGCAGAACTTTTCCCATGTCCCGGGGGAGGCGGGGGACATTGAGTCCGAATGGGCCATGTTCCGCGCCTCCATTGTGGAGGCGGCTGACCGGAGCTGTGGCCGTAAGGTAGTCGGTGCCTGTCGTGGCGGCAATCAGCGAACCCGCTGGTGGACACCAGTGGTGAGGGATGCCGTCAAGCTGAAGAAGGAGTCCTATCGGGCCTATTTAGCCTGTGGGACTCCAGAGGCAGCTGACGGGTACCGGCAGGCCAAGGGGGATGCGGCTTCGGCGGTCGCTGAGGCAAAAACTCGGGTTTGGGAGGAGTTTGGCGAGGCCATGGAAAACGACTTCCGGACGGCTTCGAGGCGTTTCTGGTCCACCATCCGGCGGCTCCGGGTGGGAAAGCGGTGCAACATCAACACTGTTTATGGTGGGGATGGGGTGCTGCTGACCTCAACCCGGGACGTTTTGGGTCGGTGGAGGGAGTACTTCGAAGACCTCAATCCCACCAACACGCCTTCCGACGTGGAAGCAGAGTATGGGGACTTGGGTGTGGACTCCTCTATCTCGGGGGCGGAGGTCGCTGAGGTGGTTAAAAAGCTCCTCGGTGGTCGAGCCCTGGGGGTGGATGAGATCCGCCCAGAGTTCCTGAAGGCTCTGGATGCTGTGGGGCTGTCTTGGTTAACACGCATCTGCAGCATCGCGTGGACATCGGGGGCAGTGCCTCTGGACTGGCAGACCGGGGTGGTGGTCCCCCTCTTCAAGAAAGGGGACCAGAGGGTGTGCTCCAACTATAGGGGGATCACACTCCTCAGCCTCCCTGGTAAGGTCTATTCAGGGGTTCTGGAGAGGAGGGTCCGCCGGATTGTCGAACCGCGGATTCAGGAGGAGCAGTGTGGTTTTCGCCCTGGCCGTGGAACAGTGGACCAGCTCTATACTCTCCGCAGAGTTCTGGAGGGTTCATGGGAGTTTGCCCAACCAGTCTACATGTGTTTTGTGGACTTGGAAAAGGCATTCGACCGTGTCCCTCGGGGAGTTCTGTGGGGGGTGCTCCGGGAGTATGGGGTACCGGGCTTCCTTTTAAGGGCTGTTCGGTCCCTGTATGACCGGTGCCAGAGTCTGGTCCGCATGAGCGGCAATAAGTCGGACTTGTTTCCGGTGAGGGTTGGACTCCGTCAGGGCTGTCCTTTGTCACCGATTCTGTTCATAACTTTTATGGACAGAATTTCTAGGCGCAGCCAGGGCGTTGAGGGTGTCCGGTTTGTTGACCTCAGGATTAGGTCTCTGCTTTTTGCAGATGATGTGGTCCTGTTGGCTTCATCAGACCGTGACCTTCGGCTCTCGCTGGGACAGTTCGCAGCCGAGTGTGAAGCGGCTGGGATGAGAATCAGCACCTCCAAATCCGAGACCATGGTCCTCAGCCGGAAAAGGGTAGAATGCTCTCTCCGGGTCGGGGATGGGATCCTTCCGCAAGTGGAGGAGTTTAAGTATCTCGGGGTCTTGTTCACGAGTGGGGGGACGATGGAGCGAGAGGTCGACAGGCGGATCGGTGCGGCGTCCGCAGTGATGCGGGCGCTGCATCGGTCTGTCATGGTGAAGAAGGAGCTGAGCCAAAAGGCGAAGCTCTCGATTTACCAGTCGATCTACGCTCCTACCCTCACCTATGGTCACGAGCTATGGGTAGTGACCGAAAGAACGAGATCGCGAGTGCAAGCGGCCGAAATGAGTTTCCTCCGCAGGGTGGCTGGGCTCTCCCTTAGAGATAGGGTGAGGAGCTCGGTCATTCGGGAGGGACTCAGAGTAGAGCCGCTGCTCCTCCGCATTGAGAGGAGTCAGATGAGGTGGCTCGGGCATCTGATTAGGATGCCTCCTGGACGCCTCCCTGGTGAGGTATTCCGGGCATGTCCCACTGGGAGGGACTATGTCTCTCGGCTGGCCTGGGAACGCCTCGGGATTCCCCCAGAGGAGCTGGATGAAGTGGCCGGGGAGAGGGAAGTCTGGGATTCCCTGCTGAGACTGCTGCCCCCGCGACCCGACCTCGGATAAGCGGGAGAAAATGGATGGATGGATGGGATGTGAATGGTCCTGCACAATGCTGCAGGCCTTACGAACACCGTGTTTGCAAAAAGTGTCAAGAAGTAAAAAGAGAGGCACCACAATAGTATTCTCTGCTGTCTTTACTACTCTCTGCAGGCACTTGCAGCCAGATTTGTTGCATCAGCCATACCAGATGGTGAAGCAGTTGGTCAGGACACTCTCGATGGTGCCTCTGTAGAACATGGTGAGGATGGAAGGGAGAAGGCTTGCTTGTTTCAGTCACCTCAGGAAGTATAGTCATTGCTGGGCTTTCTTGAATAAGGAGGCGATGTTGTTTGAATGGGGTGTGGGCAGGACATGTCCTTCTGAAGTTCACAATTATCTCCTTTAGTCTTGTCAACATTGAGAGATAGATTGTTGTACCACATGGACAGCTGTTCCACCTATTCTCTGTATGCTGATTCATCATCTCTGCTTACCAGTCCCACCACCATCATATCATTCGCAAAGTTAATGATGTGGTTGGTGTTGTGTGTGACTGTGCAGTCGTGGGTCCATAAGGTGATGACCACAGGACTAACCGTGAAGCCTTGTAGAGCACTGGTACTGAGCGTGATGGTGTTGCAGTCCATATGTACTGGCTGGGACCTTTCTGTCAGGACATGCAAGATCTAATTGCAGAGATGATGTTCAAGCCTAACCACCTCAGTTTCCCAATCACGCTTTGAGGGATGATCGTGTTGATGGCAAAGCTGAAGTATATGAATAATATTCTGACAAATTTGTCTCGCTTATCCAAATGTGTCAGGGAAAGGTGAAGGGCAGGGGACATGGCGTCCTCAATATACCTGTTGGACCAGTATGCAAATTGGAGAGGGTCTAGCACTAGAACTACTATCCTGCTCAAATTTGAGTAAATTCCCTAGAACTCCCTACAGCTCTTCCTAAGCCTGCGCAGGCCTTCAGCCCCATTGTCCTCCTGCTTTTGTTGTGCAAACACACCAATTATCTGTGAACCCTGGCACATTTGCATTTATGTACTCAGACTGCTAGCTCAAATCCAGGGCAGCCCGAACCTGTGTGTGAGACATGGGAATCTTCACTGAAGCCTGTCATATCTATACAAAATATCCAACACACTGACTGACCTGCAAAATGAAAGACACACATTCACAAAGTATATGGAATCAAGTCTGTTTTATTTATAAGAAATTAGTGAAAATAGAATGTTTCAAGGTCTGTGTTTGCAGACCCAGTATCCATCGTCCCTGCATTTGGTGCACGTGAATCTGTGACACTTTGCGCAGGCAAACTTGCTGCGATTTCTGTTGCAGCTCTCCTGTACCTAGCACTGAGTCATCTGTACAGGCCTTGGCACAGGGCAGAGGGCAGCTGCAGCGGCGTCTCTCTCAGTCTTCATTGCCTTTTGCTGCATGAATCGGCAACGGAGTTCCTTGGCTAGAAGGCTGAGGAAGAGTCTCCTTTTGCCATTCCACCCTGTGCATGCCTTGTACAGTACGTAGGCATTGACTGCCGCCAGGTCCAGCATGTTATAGAAGACAGCCACTGGCCATCTGCGTGTTGCTGCTCGCACTGAATACATGCGTGCCATTTGGTCCAAGACATCTACACCACACTGTAAAAGGAGAGAGAGAGAGAAACATGAGTGTATGTGCTTTTTCTCTCCCGACATAGGCCTATATAATACACATCAGAAAACATTGTGGCACTGGCATAAATTATATACACATTCACATACCTTCATGTGGTTGTAGTTTGTTATCGTGTTAGGTTTCCTCTTTCTGCCATCCCTGATTGCCACGACTGGATGTAAGGAACTCAGCAGACACACAGTTTTCTTTTTTTTTTGGCACGTAGATTGTCAAGGACACTCTGCCACTTCTGAGCACTGACGTGAAGAATTCGTCTCGCAAGGAACTCCATTGCCGATTCATGCAACAAAAGGCAATGAAGACAGAGAGACGCCACTGCAGCTGCCCTCTGCCCTGTGCCAAGGTCTGTACAGACAACTCAGTGCCAGGTACAAGAGAGCTGCAACAGAAGTCGCAGCAAGTTTGCTTGCGTAAAGTGTCAGAAATTCACCTGCGCCAAATGCAGGGACGATGGTCACTGGGTCTGCATACGCTGCAAACACAGACTTTGAAACAGACAGATAGACAGACAGACTGTGTGGGAGAGTGGCCACTGAGACAAATGAACCTGGAACTGAGTGTACGGGCACGTCATCAACCATGGACCATGAACTCTCGTAGCTTATGACATTTGTGGTATTTTTCACCAGAAAATAAAAAGGTCAATAGTTCTAGTGCTAGAGAGGTAGGGAGATTCGTCTGTATATGTACCATGGCCAGCCTTTCGAAACACTTCATGATGACTGACGTGTGTCCTGTGGGGTGGTATTCAATCAGGCCCATCACTGATGGTTTCTACGGCACTGGGATGATGGTGGATGACTTGAAACACACTGGGACAGACAACTGGCTTAAAGAGGTGTTGAAAATATGTGTGAGGACACCAGCCAGTTGGTCAGCGCATTCTCTCAGCATACTTCCAGGTATGTTGTGAGGTCCTGTAGCCTTGTGTGGGTTGACTCTGGATAGAGTTCTCCTCACATCAGCTGTGGACAGACAGAGTGCCAGGTCACTGGAAGGAGGTGTCACTTTCCTCAGAGGCTCTTTATTCTGTGCATTATAGTATGTGAAGAAGTGGTTTAGCTGATCTGGGAGGGAAACATCACCACCATTGCTGTGTGGATTGGGCTTGTTCTTTGTGATTGCCTGAATGCCCTGCCATTGTGGCCTGTGTCTTTGCTGCAATTAAGGTGTTCATTGATCCTTGTGCCTCTGGCTATCCATGTGCATGTGCATGTTTGGCTTTCCTCATGGCTCTAGACAGGTTGCCTCTGGCTATCCTGAGGGCAGCCTTGTCTTTAGATCTGAAAGCTGCATTTCTGACTCTTAGCAGCATGTGCACTTCCCTCATCATCCAGGGCTTTTGATTGGCTTTCATGGTAACATCCATGGAGACAGTAACATCTTCTACCGGGATGCTTCTGATCACAGCGTTTGCGTTCCAGCCAAGTCTGTTTCTCCGGCTGCCAAAGTACACAATGGCTGCAGAGTGTGTCTATCAGCAGCTTGCTGGGGAGTTCAGTGGACCTTAGTGCATTTACTATTGCTCAACTTAATTTCTTTTCTTTTTTTTTTTTTTTTTTTTTTTAAATGTGTCCTGTCCGGCAGCTTTAGCAAGCAGAATAATGGTCTGAATGCACTGCTGTGTCAGACATATTTGCTTTGCCATGAGGGGCTCTATAGACTCTGTATAGGCCCTTCATGTTGGTTGATTTCTTTTTATTTGTATATTTATTGTATTTTATTTTTAACACATGTGAAATATTCCAGTTGCCGAGCTGTCCGGAAGGGAGTGATAGTGAAGAAAAGGGGTAGGGAGAGAGATTATAGAGGAGGCGAGAGAGGAGAAAAGAAGGAAAAAAAAAAAAAAAAAAAAAACACGAACAAAGGGGGAGACAACAGTGGGAGAGAGGCTAAGAAAGACAACAGTAACGTAAAAAGCACATATCAAGGAGGAAAAAAAAAAAAAAAAAAAAAAAAAAAAAAAAAAAAAACAGCATTTGAAATACAACCAAAAATGGACAAATACAAAGACACAACCAGAATTAAAGAAAATAAAACAGATATACAGACATACAAAATTGTTGCATGTGCTTGGAAGGGAGTGTGGAAGTGGGTTTGCATGTGTGTTCTTCTGTGTGGGGGTATACGTGTGTTGGGTGCGTGTGAATTTCTCCATGGAATGTACTTGATAGCAAGGGCGGGGGGCCGCAACCCCACCCCACAAGAGCCAGAGGCCAGCGGAGACAGGCCCAGGAGACCCAAGGCGTCCACGGCCCCCCAAGAGCACAGAGGAGCCAAGGCCCCACGCTCCCACGACAGCCGCGTCCCCACCCCAGCAGAAGGAGGAGGGGGGAGACCCCAGGCGCAGCCCCCCGCAGCCAAAAGGGCACGAGCCCCAGAGAACCAGAGGCAACAGGCAGCCGACCCCGCGAGGGTGACGGCCGCTCCCGCACGGGCCAGAGCCAGGGCCCCAGGGCCCCAGGACCCCAGGCGGCCGGGAGCCGACTGGCCCCCGGTAGAGAGCCCCACCGCGCCGGAGAGGCCCGAGCCCCCCCCAGGCCACCACCCGGGGAGGAGGGACAGCAACCATGCCAAGGAGGCAGCCGCGCCCAGGAAGGAGCAGCTAGCCCCGGACCCAGGCCCACACTGCCCACGCAGACACCTCGCAGACACACCTCTCAGCCATACACATAGACCATACACCCACTCACACAACATACACAGACACATACACAGAGACAAAAAGACATAAGCCCATCCACTCCGGACCGCCCTCCGCCATGCGGGGGAACGGACGCCACCCCCCAGCGCCAGCCGCAACCCCAGGGCACCGCCAGCCAGACGCCCGCCCGAGTGCCCCCCCACCATCGCGGGCAGGGAGCGGGGGTGTAGGAAGACCCGCCCACTCTCCTCCCCCACGCACCTGTGTGAGAAGTGGAGTGTTGGATGCATGTGTTGGTGAATGTATGTGGTGTAAGGAGTGAGTGAGTATGACTGTTGAGAAACTTAAGATGGATTTAAAATTGACGGGGGAAGCGCGGGGGAGCACTGCTTGCAAACAGCTCTCCTCCTCATCACCCCCCCGCCAAGACCCTCAATGTATATGGTGTAAGTAAAATTGAGGGGCGGGCAGCAGTGAAGAGGTGAGTGAGACCACCTCAGCGGCCCCACCCACCAACCTCTAGGTAGTGCCCCCACCCCCCAAGGCCCTGTGTGTATACTGATATGTGATGACTAAAGTGTAATTAAAACAAGGGGAGGCAGAGGGCCGCGCAGCACAGCGAGTAAGGCCATGTGAATGGCCCCCCTCACTGCAGCGTGCGCGGCACATACCCACCCCAAGATCCTACATGTGTGCGTGGCATGTTATGTGAGTGAGGGGGGAGAGGGGCTGGGATTCATGATACCAGGGGGAAGATCACTACCCCCTGGCAGAAGAGAGCCAGCTAACCAAGCTGGCTCATTAGGCACCGCAGCTCCCCACCGCGGCACGGGATGGAGCGGACCCGGGGGGCCCCCGGCGACAACCCCCCGGAGCAGCGCCGACGCCAAGAGCTAACCCCCATCCCCCCCCACCCCGAAGGACAGCCCGCACTCAGTCACCCACTCATTCGACAACAAAAAGTGGCAGACCAGCCCGGGCTCGAGACATGCCACCCCCCAAACAGCGCAGGCCGGCCCCCCAGACATGGACCATCCCACCCCCCCCGGCGGCGCCCCAGAGGGAGCACAGGCCACCCCCGCGCAGGAAGGCACCCACCGAGGAAACGGCCAGGCCCCGGGCACCAGAGCCCCAGACCCCCACCCAGGCCCGCACCGAAGAGGCCAACCACCCATCCCAGGGCCAGCCCCCGCCACCACCAGCACCCCAGACCCCACGCCCCTTGACCGCCAGGCAGCACCCGCCCAAGGCCCACCCCACCACCACCAGCCAGGGCAGACACCCAGACATCACAGGACGGCAGCCACAGCCCCCCCAGCTCCAAGAGGCCACCAGTCGCCCATAGCCCGGGGGCCCAACCCCGCCACCCGCCAGAACCCCGAGGGGACGAGACCACAGCCGACCACCCCCCCTACGTAATGGAATTGGCCAGAATGGACCAGAGAGGATCCAATCTGCCCAATTGATTTTTTTGGAGGGAATTAGACATTCTCTCTAGACTTATGTGGTCTAGAATTAAATTTCTATACTGAGTAATACATAAATTATTTTTTGATTTCCAGTTCATGAAGATAGTTTTCTTTGCAATGCCTAAGGCAGTAAGGATCATGTGCGCTTTATTTTCTTCCATATCTAATATACTTGCATCACCTAAAATGCACAATGTAGGTGAGGTTGGGATATAGCAATTAAACCAAATTGATAGATCCTCACAAATCCTTTGCCAGAACTTCTGAACTGGGGCGCAGTACCATATGGCATGCATGTAGTTCTCCACAAAGTCACCTGAGCAGTGGGTGCATAGGTTTGAGTGGATAAGGCCCATTTGGAACATCCTTTGTCCTGTATAATGACTTCTATGCAGAGTTTTGTATTGTATAAGCTGTAAGTTCGGGTTTTTAGTCATTTTGAAGGTGTTTAAACATATTTTTTTCCAAAAGTTTTGATCTGAATCAATGGATAGATCTTGCTCCCATTTTGAGATTGGAAGGGAGATTGAGTCATCCATTTTTGACAATAACTTATACATTTTTGACAGTAATTTGGGGCTAGAAAGATTTAAAAATTCTAGCACACATGGAGGTAATTCCCGATTAAACTTTTTAAGACTGAACCTAGCCTGAATAATGGACTTCAGTTGCTGGTACTCAAGAAATTTACTGTTGCTAATTCCGTATTTTGAGACTACTTCGTCAAACGAAATAAATTTCCTGTTTTGAATAACATGTTCAAGATTTCTAATCCCTTTATCATGCCATGAGGGAAAGTTCAATGTTATCTTTTTTCGGCAAATATCTGGATTGTTCCAAATGGGTGTCAATTCACAAGGGATAAGTGGAGACCTTGTAATTTTTAAAAATTCCCACCAGGCTATTAATGAGGTGCTAATACTAAGGCTCTTAAAACATTTACAACGCTTAATGGTAGGACTTATAAAAGGCAAATCAGACAATTTTACTTCGCCACAGATTGCTTGTTCTAAGTCCAGCCATGGACTATCTACCGGGCTTGATTTCATCCAATTTGATATATACTGCAGTCTGTTGGCTAAGAAGTAGTGATAGAAACTTGGTAGTTCTAGACCACCATTACCTTTGGCTTTTTGCAGAGTTTTTAAGCTTATTCGTGACGGTTTGTTCTTCCATAAAAATGACGAGATGCTTGAGTCTAGTGATTTAAACCAAGCCATAGTGGGTTTATTAGGGATCATTGAGAACAAGTAATTGATTTTAGGCAGGACCATCATTTTAATGGTGGCAACTCTTCCAATAAGAGATATAGGTAGAGATTTCCACCGCAGAAGATCCTCTTCCACCTTTTTTAGCAAAGGAATATGATTCATCTGTACTAGATCTGAAAGCCTGGTGGAAAAATTTATGCCTAAGTATCTAAGGTTGCCTGACTGTAAAGGGGTAGTAGTTGTGTTTTGGAAACTGCAATTAAAAGGCAAAACTGTTGATTTGCTCCAGTTGACGGAGTAGTCTGATATAGATGAGAACTGATCTATAAGTGATATTGTCTTCAGAAGAGAGGTTGATGAATTCCTAAGAAAAAGTAAAACGTCATCTGCATAAAGGCTTATCTTATGGTCTGTTTTTTCTGTTTGAATTCCTTTAATATCTACATTTTGTCTAATTGCTGCTGCTAGTGGCTCAATGAAGATAACAAAAAGCGAGGGAGAGAGTGGGCAGCCCTGCCTGGTGCCCCTCTGCAAACGGAAGCTTTGGGAAATGAATTCGTTTGTCCTAACACATGCATTTGGGTAGCAGTATAGTGTTTTAATCCAGTTTATGAAGGATGACCCAAATCCAAATTTGTGTAGAACTGCAAATAGAAATTTCCAGTTGACTCTGTCAAATGCTTTCTCCGCGTCTAGAGAGATAACTGTGGTTTCTAATTTGTTAATGGAGCAGTAGTCTATAACATTTATTAATCTACGTGTATTATTGGCTGAGTGTCTACCCTTGATAAAACCTGTTTGGTCGGGATGTATAAGGAATGGCGTAACTTTTTCTAATCTTTTGGCAAGAGCTTTGCAAATTATTTTAAGATCTACGTTTATCAGTGAGATTGGACGGTAACTGGATGTTAGTGTTGGGTCTTTACCAGGCTTTAGAAGCAGGCTGATGTTGGCAGAGTTCATGTTTGAAGACAGCGACCGATCGTTCTGAATTTGAGTAACCATTCTGATAAAAACAGGTGCTAGCGCTGGCCAAAATACCTTGTAGAATTCTGCTGGGAAACCATCTGGACCTGGAGCTTTATTATTTGGCAGAAATTGTATGGCTGCATTGAATTCAGATATTGATAGAGTAGAGTCTAGAACCCTAATTTGTTCATCATTTAGTTTTGGCAGATTTATATTGCTAAGAAAATTGTTGATGTCATCATCAGATGGATTATTCTGTGATGAGTATAAAGCTTTATAAAATTCTTTAAATGATTTATTAATTTGTTCGGGATCATGAGTTACATTCCCGGTCGAGTCTTTAATAGAAGAGATTGTTGTTTTTTCTTTATTGAGTTTTAACTGATTAGCAAGGAATTTCCCAGATTTATTGCCTTGTTCAAAGTTTTCCAAACGCAATCTGTTTACCAGAAATTGTGTCTTCTTATCATTTAAATCATTAAATTCTAATTTTAGTTTTCTCAGGTTGGTAAGTATATGCTCTTGCGGCGAGGAAGCATACGCTGTTTCTAGCGATTTAATCTTCTGTTCTAATTCTGCTACATATGTTTTTTCTTTATTTTTTCTATGTGTACAGTAAGATATTATTTTTCCTCTCATTACTGCCTTTCCTGCTTCCCAGAGAATACATGGTGAGACTTCTGGTAGGTCATTGTTATCCAAATATGTTGCCCACTCATTTTTGAAATAATTAATAAAATCTTGTTCTTTAAGTAAGGATGTGTTGAATCTCCAGTTCCTACTTGGTGGTGTGACTCTTTCCTTTGCTAGCAAGAGAGACACCGGTGCGTGATCACTGATAACGATGGGGTGTATCTGGGTTTCTGTGATGTTCCTCATCATTGAGCTGCTAATTAGGAAGTAATCTAAGCGAGAGTGTGAGTGGTGTACTGGTGAGAAGAAGGTGTAATCCCTGGAAGTGGGATGATGTGACCGCCAGGCATCGCAAAGACCAAAATCATTCATGTATTGTCTAAGAGTATCTGCAGACTGCCAGTTCCGTTGGCTCATGGCCGTGCTGAGCTTGTCTATTTCTGGGTTCAATACCAAGTTGAAGTCTCCTCCTATTATAAGTGTGGAGTCCGAATGAACAGAAAGTGAAGTGAAGAAAGTATGAAAAAAGGAGGGGTCATCAACATTTGGTCCATAAACACTAGCAATGCAGAAATCCATATTTTGAATAGTTAAATTAAGTATAATAAATCTACCTTCTGTATCTGTTATAGTATTGTTAACAGTGAAGTTTATACTTTTTTTAATCAATAGGGTTACGCCTCTTTGTTTTGAATTGTAGCAGGCTGAGTACATGTGAGGGTACTGTGGGAAGGTATGTATATGTTCAGATGTTTTGGCCATATGAGTCTCCTGAAGGAGGACAATGTCTGCCTGCAGATCTCTTAACCGATTTGCAATTTTTATCCTCTTTTCCCTGGAACCAATTCCACGTACATTCCATGTGACAAATTTCAGTGTGGTCATGTTTATATTAACTTAAGTTGTTTGATATTCGCTAAAGGTGTGTGCGTGTGTGTGTGTGTGTATATTGTGCATGACCTGTATGGTTGTATCTGTCCTATGTGTCTGTGATGGACATGTATATATCTGGGTTGTATGTTTGTGTGTGTGTATTGGTACTGAGTAAACATTGTGTCAGTAATAATGCTGTGTATTAAGCAAATGGCAAAATTTGAGATAATAGATAGATAACAGAAAAAGAAGAGAAAAGACATGGGAAGAGATTTACGTGAACTAAAACAGTGCAGGTACCCAAGAAACATTCCAGAATAACAACAATCAACATAGAAAAAAAAGAGAAAAAAAAAACAAAAATAATAAAAAAGCATAGAGATAACGACGATACCTTTCGCTAATTAAACCGGCAAAAATTATCCTATGTAGACATATCTGTAATACCATTGTGCTGATGAGAAAGTGAGTAAAAAGGAAGGAATAAAGAAAAGAGGTTGGTGTGGATACAGATCACCTGTTGCAGATTCAGAACAGCCAGGGAGTGGAATTCTGGTCGCGATAGAGCCGTCCTCCAACGTACAGCTTGTCGACCGCGATGACAGCACGGGAGCCTCCTTCGATGAACTTTTTTCGTATCGGGAACAGGATCTTTCTTCTCTCCAAGATCTCCTTTGGAAACTGATCGTTGATGCTGAAGTCCGTTCCTTTCAATTCCCGACCGCGGCTTTTTACCAGTTCTTTCTGTTTAAAGTGCTCGAATTTGGCCACGATTGGTCTGGGTCTGCGACCGTCGGGTCGCCTCCCACCTAGACGGTGTACGCGATGGAAGTTGATGGTTTTCACTGTGTCCTCCGGAAGTTTTAGGTGAGTTTGAATGAACTCTTTTACCGTTGTTTCTGGGTCTTCGTCTGCTTTCTCCGGGATACCTGAAAATACTAAGTTGTCTCTCATACTGCGGGCCTGGAGGTCAATGACAGTTTCTTTTATTTTTTTATTTTCTTCTGCAAGATGTGTCATTCCATCTGTGAGGGTTTTAACCGATTCCGTGAGAGTCGCATTTTCCGCAGCGAGTGTTTCCACCTGATGCTGGCTGAACTCCACTGACTCGCGCAAAGCCTGAAACTCTTTGTGGAGAATTTCCATTAGCGACAGACGCGCGTCTAAGCTAGATAGTTTTTTATCTATCGACTCCAAAATGTCCGTCATGTCGTTGGTTCTTGGAGAAGCCGCTTCTGGGGAATCTTCGGGGCGACTTCTCTTGACGGACAAGGTGCTTTTACTGCTGGAGGGAGTCGATGTCTTGTCTGTTTTCCCCATTGTAATCCGCTCGAAACACTCGTCAATAAACTTTTCTAAATTGTTCAGGTCTTCACTGTGCTCCAGGGTGCTAAAGTTCTTATCGATACAACCAAACTATGTTTTTATTACCTTTAAAGCTGTCTAGATGAGCTGGCGAAGAAAGAACCGTTGAGTGAAATGTTTGTAATCAGCTTCGCGCCGCCATGTTCAATACTGCCGTGGTTCTCGTCGAAATCTCGCGGTGTTACAGCATTACCCTGTGTCTTTTCTTTTCTTAAGTTACTGGAAAAAGACAAACGAAAGTTAAAAACACTGCGGTAAATCTTGGGAAATCTGTAAGACATGGCCTGCACAGGCACCTTCATCTTGTAATAGGCTCTTGACCACCTGCAACCTTAAGTTGCAGCAATGGAAGAGGGATGGATGAATGGCTGGATGGATGGATGGATTGATGGATGGATAAACCTTAAGAGAGAAAAGGATTGTGGTCTTAAAGACATTCTTAATTTTTATTAACAATTTTGTTGGGGGGGTATGGAGTGGTGTGTGACTCTTGATCAGAAGGTCACCAAGTTAAAACCCAGGGACAGCTGAGTAATGTCACTGTTGTGCCCTTGGGGGCAGTGTGTGGCTCAGTGGGCTAAGCCTGTGTGCCTGTAATCACAAGGTTGTAGGTTCAAACCCAGCCTCAGCACATCTGTGGGTCCTTGAGCAAGACCCTTAACCCCCAGCTCCCTGGGCACTGCTACAGGTGGCTGCCCTTCACAGACAACTTACTCTACAAAGAGCAAGTTGAGGGAGGCATAAAAACAATTTCCCCACAGGGATCAATAAAGTATCAATTATTATTATTATTGAGCAAGGCCCTTAACCCTCAATTGCTCCAGGGGGACTGTGTCACTTGAACATTGTGTAACATAATTCAGCGTATTTGAGTCTTCAAAAAAATTCAGTGATTCAGTAGTTAGTCCAGTAGAAGGAAGTGAACTTATGACAGATTTCACGGGTCTACAAAAAAAATAAAAAATTCGTGCCAAGGTTTTTTGAATGGATTTAGGGTATTTTGAGGGTGCTCAATTCAAAAATCACATTGAATTGAATTAGTTCTAGTTTTTGAAATAATGGACATCCATGAAAATAATGCATTTGTGTGTGATAACAAATGCAATAGCTTTTGGTCTGTCTTTTGACTCTTTAGCAGTGTCTTAGGTAATGACATTAATGATGAAGCATTGAAGGACAGTCTGAAAATAAAATTAGAGTTACGTTCACATGTGCGTGTTTGCTTGTTCATTTATTGCTGTTGTTACTGTGGTGGTGAATATTTACCCAGATCAAATCTGCCAAGTCCTTCCAAAGGAGGGGCATCATGGGAACACCTATATGGTATTTAGCCAGAAATGGTTGAAATGCTTGTGATAGGGCCAAGTCCACATATTTCACAACAGAGGGCCAGACTTCCAATGCTCGTTCAACAACTGGCAAATTTTCGAGCCACCGATGGCCACAAAAAGGTAGAGGGAATCTTGAGGATGATGTTGCAGCTGTGAAATCCTCTCTTCTGGCTGGTGCAGAGTGGAAAAGAAAATGTAGTGCTTTGAGCATTTTCTCCACCATCCACACTTCAAAACCAGTGAAGGCTATGTAGGCCACAACTTCCTACAATTACTAACTGTGTCCCAGCAAATTGCTCACCACAGTGTGAATGTCATCATTGGACGTATAGGAGTGATGTCGGCTAACCGCTTGCAAAGCCCATAACACTTCTGCTTTCAGTGTGTTGGTTGAGGAGAATGTACCGAAGGCATTGCTTGTCGTGGGATCCAGAGACACTACCAAAGCGGGTGTAGGGTGTAGTATCTGTAGAGGTTGTACTTGCAGGACTGGCAAACAACTGAATGGGGACAGTTGTTGTCTGACTTTTGACAAAACGCTTGTGCTTCTCTCCCCTGATATGTGAGTCGATGGCATTTTACAAAGGTCGCATCGCGCTTCGTAGACATTAGTCGTCTTTTTCAACCAGCCACAGTACTTTTTTTTGAAGCATTGACATTAATAACAATTAATAACTAATTAATATTGTATTATTTAATCAAATCATACAGAACTTTTTCCTGTCACTGTTAGATATTTTAAATTTCTTTTTTGTATGATGTTAGACTGTTTACTTACTAGTTGTAACTAAAAAATATTTTTGCAATTCTGAATGCTCTTCAAACATGTTGCGTTAATTAATTAATTAATTAGCTATTAAATATCTCAGAAACTAGAGCCAATCTGGCAAAACCAAAGCCATATTCTTAATCAGCACCATAAACTTAACATAAAACCATTCAGACATCGTTGGCACCAAAATCACTGTATACCAGTGTCATTTTTGAATGGCTAAGGGGTTATTATTAGGTGCACTGTTTCATGGGCGTTGCACCTGACTCTGAATTTATTAGCCATAATTGAAATAACTCTTATAAAATTGTATTTTTTTTTTTGATCAAGGTATTTTTATTTAGTTTTACAAGTTGTAGTTTACAATATAACATAAGTTCAACAGAACTAAAACCATCCCTCCCCCCACACATACCAGACAAACCATTGTTGTGTATTCGGAACAATAAATCTCTGTACTCGGGTAGTAGTTTTACAACTGAATTCCTTTTCTTTAATCACCCCTCTCTTCCCATACCTCTACATTATCTTGTAACAGCGACACCTGCTGACACGTATGTAAACGTATTCAAAACACCACATATCCCCTTTTTGTGAAAGAACGGAAACTTGCCTTACAAGCAAAATTGAACAAAGCACAGAACACCAGAAAACCACAATTCTGAATATTGCAACATGTAATATTATGCCACTAAATATTCCACAATACCTTGTTTTGTAAAACACATTATTAATTATTTTTTTTTTTTTAACTATTTCTCAAAAGTACTTGTATCGCCCTCCCTCGTTAAATTAAAGAGCATGTCTCTTCAAGGAACATAGTCCTTAGACCACACTGGAGAATGATGCACTCTACGAGTACGTCGGGCTTCAGGAAGAGAAATTGCCATTTGAGGTGTTTGAGATGCTACAGGAGACATGAAGGAGTCTTCTGCTACAGAAGTTGTAGCAGGTGCGTTGACACAGGATGCAGCTGGAGCCAGATGCATAGCATTCCAAACTTTCCCGTCAGAGAGGAGGTATGTTGCTGAGCCTCTCCTTGCGACAACCTTAAGAGGCTGTGTAAACTTGTACTGTCCTGTCTTGATGATCCCAGGCCGTCTAACACGCACAAATGTCCCAACTTCTATCTTCGGAGGTGTTGCACTGCGTCGCCGATCTGTATAGTCTTTCATTTTGTTTTGTGACCGTTGGATGATCTGTTTTAAATCCTTCTTATTCTTCGGTGGGGTCACGCATGGAAGACCACTCACATGTAGTTTTGTCCTAATTTGTCGGCCATGCAAAAGTTCGGCAGGCGACAGTTTTGTCACAGCATGTGGAGTTGCCCTGTATGTATGCAAAAACTCTGTCACAAAAGCTTTCCACTCTTTACCTTCAATGCTAGCAGTCTGTAAACAGTCTTTGAACACTCTGTTAAAACGTTCAATCTCACCATTCGCTTGGGGGTAATAGACAGAGCTACGATAGTGTTTAATATCTCTGTCTGTAAGGAATGCCTCAAACTCAGCCGAAACGAATTGTGAACCATTGTCGGTCACAAGTTCAAGCGGATTTCCTTCACGACTGAATGTAGCAGATAGGAACTTTATAATAGTTGCAGAAGTCACATCAGGCGCGAACGCAATCTCTGGCCATTTGCTGTAGTAATCAATAAGTGTTATCGCAAAGCGACATCCTTGAGGGGCATTATGCAGGGGCCCAACTACATCAATAGCCAGTTTTTCCCAAGCGGTCGTTGGAGTAGGCACAGGACAGAGTGGGGCTACATGTGTAGTAGCAGTTTTATCGTGCTGGAGAGAGGTAGCACAAGATTTGATGGCATTTTCCACCTGACAGTCCATGCCAGGCCACCAATACAATTCCCTCAGTCTCTGCTTTGTGCGCACCATTCCTTGATGTGTGGCATGAGCCAGTTGTATGAACTTTGGTCACATGCAGACTTAAGCTCCTCCACAGTAACAGCTGCAAATTCAGGAGACAGCACTGCAACCATCTCAAGTTCTTGCTCCTGACTATAATCGGTGACTGGGAGTGGAAGTCTGGACAAACAATCAGCCGTCACATTGTCTTGTCCAGGTTTGTACTTTATGCTGTAGTTAAAACACAGCAGACGTGCAGACCATCGGGCGATTCTCATGCCCGCGCGTCCAAGGCCCTTAGTCGAAAGCAGAGTGGTCAAGGGACTGTGATCAGTGCAAAGAGTAAAGTGTCGGCCCCAGAGGTAGGTACGCCACTTTTCTGTTGCCCACACACATGCCAAGGCCTCTTTTTCTATTGTGGAGTACTTCCTCTCACAATCTGACAATGTTCTAGATGCAAAAGCAACAGTCCTTTCCGCAATGCCATGATGCTGGGTAAGCACTGCACCAATGCCATAATCTGAAGCATCTGTAGTAACTGTTGTTGGTAAAGAAGGATCGAACAATGCAAGGGCTGGGCTAACAGTGATAAGATGTTTCAAACGGTCAAAATAATCCTGTGCTCCCTTTGTCCAGGAAAAGCTAGTAGACTTTCTGAGCACTGCACGGAGAGGTTCCACCAATGTCGCATAATTGGGAATGAATTTGGAATACCATCCAACCAGTCCAAGAAAAGAACGCAAGGACTGTGCATCATGAGGAGGAGGCGCTTGCTGTATAGCTAGAACATGATCTGGATTTGGATGTAAGCCTGAAGCAGAAACAACATGGCCCAAAAATAGCAGCTCCGTTTTCCTGAAGTGGCACTTTCCTACATTAAGCTTTAAACCACTGTCTTGCAAACGCTGTAGTACGGATCTAAGTCGTTTCTCATGTACCTCTGGATTATCACCATAGACAATGATATCATCTAAATAACACTGCACACCATCCTGACCTGCCAAAATCTGAGACATCATCCTTTGAAATGCACTAGGTGCTGAGGCCAGCCCATAAGGGACCCTTGTAAAATGGTACAGTCCGTCATGTGTGACAAAAGCTGTCAGATCTCTACTATCCTGATGCAAAGTCACTTGGTGATATGCATGCTGGAGATCTATTGTAGAAAACGTAGAAGCACCACGCAGTTCTGTAAAAACTTCCTCAATGTGTGGCAATGGGTGACTGTCGATGATTACAGCTTTGTTTGGCTCTCTTAAATGAACACAAAGTCTAATTCCCCCAGATTTCTTTTGAATGACAACTACTGGAGACACCCAGGGAGAGGAGTCTACTTTTTCTATGATCCCCTCAGATTCCAGCCTCTTTAACTCTTGCGAGACTACATCTCTCACTGCAAATGGCAGCCTACGCAGTTTCTGCTGGACTGGCGGCACATCTGAACGCACTTTTATTTTATGTACAAAGCCAGCAGCCAAACCCAAAGGCTTAGTGAAATTCACAGCAGCTTGGCTGTTTTCTGTAGAAGATGCAACAGATCCATTCCTTATGTCAAGATGCAAAGCAGTGAAGAGATCCATACCAAGTAATGGTGTTCCGCCAGATACGATGTAGAATGAAGCCTGCACACAGTGACACTTAAAGGTAACATCAAGGGACAAGCACCCTAAAACTGGAATAGTCTTTTTCAAATATGTCACTAAATTAACATTAGGTGCATTAAGGGAAATATCTGAAAAGTGCTGGCGGTACAGGTTCTCTGGGAGAATGGAAACAGCTGATCCAGTATCTACAAGTAGTTCAATGTCAACTGATTTACCACTCTCCGTGTGCAAGGAAACAGTGCATGTCAGATATTGTTTCTGTTTCATTTGCAAAGGCGTATCAATGCTCAAGACTGTTAACTCAGGCACAGTAACTTCTTGTACATTGCAGGTGGGAGCTGAACTACGACAGACTCTTGCAAAATGTCCAAATTTACCACACTGTCTGCATTTTGACTGTCTAGCTGGACATTTAGGGTAATTTGCTAAGTGAGATGTAGTGCCACAACGGAAGCATGTTTTTGCATCCATTTTTCCTTGCGAGTCACGAGATGGCATCTGATGAGAAGGTGTGGGCTTACGTGGTACAGATTTCTGACGCCACCGTTGTTTTGTATCTTCGCGTGGGCCAGTATGCACCACTTTAACTAAAGTTTCAGTCCGCTCCATAGCTTTAGCCTCTGCTACTGCAGACTCAATTTGTCCCGCGATAGTAATCGCTTTTTGCAGAGTGAGGTCCGTTTCCAACAGCAGACGTTCCCGTATACTTGAAGTGCATGTCTTCTCCACAATCTGATCTCTAATCATATCGTCCGCAAGCGCGCCAAAGTCACAGTTCACAAGCAGCTCACGCAGAGCAGCCACATACTGCACGATAGGTTCACCGAGTCTCTGAGCACGTTGGCGAAATTTATTTCTCTCAGCAACCACGTTTACTTTCTGCACAAAAAATGCTCATAAAGCAGTCAGCGCAGTCTCATATTTGTCATCCGACACTGTGAGTGTGTAAAAAATCCTCTGTCCCTCTGTACCTAAGCAATGAATTAGCAAAGCATGCTTTCTCTTCTCCGGAATTTCCACTTCAGACAACGCCGTCACGTAGTTATCAAACATACGAATCCATGAATTAAACTGTATGGTCATATGTGCTGTGTTGGAAACATATACAGTTTCCAAAAAAGCAGGAGGGGGTGAGAGGGCAAGAAGAGCCATCCTCGTCGCCAATATGTTGTGTATTCGGAACAATAAATCTCTGTACTCGGGTAGTAGTTTTACAACTGAATTCCTTTTCTTTAATCACCCCTCTCTTCCCATACCTCTACATTATCTTGTAACAGCGACACCTGCTGACACGTATGTAAACGTATTCAAAACACCACAACCATGTTCACAGCATGAAACACAGTTCAGTATACAGAGCTCCCAAAGCCAGATGAAGAAAGAAAAAAAAAAAAAAAAAAAAAAACAGAAAAACACCAAAAATAAATAAATAAAATACCATAATAAAAATAACTGAGAAGAGCAACAGGGGTTCACATTGTTATATTCTCAGTCGCCATATCTTCAACAAACATAAAAAAGGGCTGCCATATGTTATAAAATGTTCTAGTAGACCCCCTAATTGTGTATCTGATTTTCTCCAACTTGATATGATACATGATTTCCCTAATCCAATGACTATATGTTGGAGGTGCTGAGTCTTTCCATTTCAATAGTATCAGTCTCCTAGCTAGGAGAGAGCAGAAAGCTACTATTACTCTTTCCCGCATCTCTAGATGGGAGCCCGTCTGAGTTACGCCAAAAAGTGCAATGAATGGACACGGCGGAAGCCTTTTTGCAAAGATCGTAGAAAAGGTCTCAAAGATGGGCTGCCAGAAAGCGCATAACTTTGGACATGCCCAGAACATATGTAGTAGAGTAGCTGGAGCTTGCCCGCATCTGTTACAAGTGGGGTCTATATCAGCATTGATCTTAGAAAGTTGAACTTTAGACCAATGCAGACGATGCACAATTTTAAACTGAATGACAGCATGTCTCAGACAGATGGAAGATGAAAAAGTTCCCTGAATTATTTTGTGCCAAGTGTCGCCTGTGATTTGCTCATTCAAATCTGCCTCCCATTTATTTTTGAGGAGGTCCAATGGCATCAGGTTATGAGAATATAATATTTCGTATATTGTGCTAATAGTTCGCTTCCTGACTAGTTTACAGTCAAAAATCGAATCCATCAGGCCAGTTGGAGGAGGAAAGGGAGAGCATGTAAAGTTTGAGAATACAAAATTCCGAAGTTGCAAGTATCGATAAAAATGCGAATTGGGAATATGATATTTTTGTACCAACTGCTCAAAGGAGGCAATAAAATTGTATTCTGCTACTAAAATTCCAATTGTTTGTGAAACTTTAGCAAAACTGAATAGAGCAATAATAATAACTATAGTATGTAGCCATCTCAGAGCAGTGAAGTTGCTGCTTTAGGTGCTGAGTCATTTCTTACATTGTCTGAGCAGAGTGGAAGCAGATTTCCACCACTTCTCTGGGGGTGATCCATGGTTCAGCAATCTCCCCACCATGTGGTCCTATGACTTGCTGCTCTAGAGGTCTGTCTGTGCTCCCATATTTTGCATTTCCCTGTATGACTGAAAATAACCCTGTTATTTTATAACCTTGTTTTCTCCTTTGTTCCTCCTCAGCTGCTCTACTCATGCATTGCATTATCTGGGCCTTTACCAGGTGTGGGGGTGGGGTTATATTTAATTTATTTAGTCGACACATTAATCTAAAACAACAAACTTTTTTTTTCTTCTTTTGAGAAACCAGGGTCAGACAGTCCGTGGAACAATTCAGGTTAGAGGTCTTGCTCATGGACCCAATGGTGATATCACTCAGTCAACCCTGGGCCTTGAACCACAGCAGCCTAACCCACAGAGCTGCACACTACACACAAAGGAGTTTGTAATAAAGAAAGAGTAACAGGTCAGGCAAGGATCCTCTGTCTGTTTGTGCTATAGCTGAGAGATGCTCTGATGGGGCAGCATGGTGGCCATATACAGCGTCTGTTTTATTGCTGCCTTATTGTTCTTCTTCTCCCTGTTATTCATCCTTTTTGCAGCTACACGCTGCCACAAATAACTGTGATTTAGCAACATTTACGACTGTATGACACTGGAAAGCAGCCTATGAGGCTCTTGACTGAGATTTAAATTACAATAAATAGACTCTTATATAGACATAGTACAATGTAGCTCATTCAAATTGAATATTTTAGATGCGATACGGCTCATCTAAGGAAAACTTCCAATTATAGAGAGAGAGGGAGAGAGAGAGCAGCATTCCAGGTTCAAGGTTTTGCTTCTCCTTAAAATTGTTTGCAATTAAATGGGAGTAAAGCCAAAACGAGAGTAGATGAATCTTTGTGGAACTGTGGAAGCTCTGATGTCTTCTGCCATATTCTAGCTGCTTTCTTTTGATGGTATTTGCAGTGGATAAAACCCCCTGGGCACTTTTGATGCTGGAGATCTTATCTGAGGTGGCATTATGTCCAGCCTGTTTGAGCTCTCAGAACTTCAGAGTATGTAATGTACTCATGAGGATTTCCAACTGAGTGTAAAATCACTGCTTTTATGGGGATCAAGCGAAGAGGAAGACGGAAATATATACTGAAGAGTGATGTACGTGGATAAAACAACAACAACAACAAATTTATTTTTGTATAGTGCATTATCACAACATTACATTGTCCCAAAGCGCTTTACAGCATCCCCAAACAAGTTGAGGCAGCTATGTGAATCAGAGTCCTGCACGGGTCCACTTTTGGAGACCTGCACCCGCCCGCACCCGCACAGTACAGCACCACACCCACCCATGCACCCATGATTATTTCAAAGTTAAATCCGCACCCGCCCAGGCCCATTAACATTCCACCCGTTACCTGCCCGTACCGTGATAAATTACACAATTATTTTTTCTATGCACCTCTCAACGTGACAAGCGCTAGGCCTACATGAATTTTGAATTGAAACGAAAAAGTCCGTTTAACAAAAAATCTAATCAGATAGATCTAAGCTATCCATACTGTGACAAGCGTGAAAGAGAGAACACGACGACACACTTCAACAAGGATTCAGACGTGTATGTGAATGTTTGTCGAGGCGGTTATCTAATGGTGCATTCGTTTTTCTCTCGGAACTCAGAAATTCCGAGTTGAGTGACATCACGTCCGACAATCTCCCGTTCGAGCTTCCACAACAAACATGGCTGCCTCCATGAACACGCTGCTGTGTGTTGTTGCTTTATATTTTAGCAGATTCGGAGTGAGATTATTTTTTTCCGAGAGACAAACAAACAAGAAACACGAACTAGTCAAACCACATTAAAAGCTTTATAAAATATTTTAGCACATTCATAGCAATATTCTTTTTTCGAGAGGCAAACAAACTACAAACAAACCAAAGACACTAACAAGTCTGGTAAAAATCTGATATTGCATGATAGGATACTGTTTACGGTCATGTTATGGTATTCTCTAAATCGAACACGTGCAGTTACATTTATAACTATTAATACATTTAACAAAATATACATTTTTATTTATTTATGAAACAGAATTACTGTTGAGTATGTAAGCCGCCATGTTGAAATTACATCACAGGGGCAACTCGGACAACAAAATCTTGTCCGTCATCAACGTCATAAAAGAGGCGTGTTTCCGACGGGAAGTGACGTTTTTTGTGACGTTTCGTGACGTTTTCATCCGAGTTCCGACTTGGAGAGAAATAATCGAAAGCACCATAAGGTACCCCCGACATACTGAACACACTGTGATGATGACAATTTGTACATGATAGTCTAATACATAGATATTTTTGCTTACAGTGTCTGACAAAAGTTTTGTCACTTAACCAAGTTGTAGGAACAACAAATAATAACTTGACCTGTAGTTAATCAGTTGGAATCAGAAATGGCTTATAAGAAAAGGCAAAGCCCTCTAGATTATGCTTATTATACCAAAATAAAGTTTTGCATCATTCATTGAGTTTTGTCATGGAATTAGGACAGAAAGGCCAACTTTTGCCTGGACAAAAGTCTTGTCATATACAAAAATAATGTAGAAATTATACATATACTTAATTTAGAATACACAAACATGCTACAATAACATCAGAACATAAAGTCATGGTGCCTTGGAAAAAAAAATTAATAATGTGTATGACTCCCAAGAGCTTGGAGGACCACATCCATACGTCTTGGCAATGACTGAAATAACTTGTTGATGAAGTCATCTGGAATGGCAAAGAAAGCAGTCTTGCAGGACTCCCAGGGTTTGTCTAGATTTTTTGGTTTTGTCTTCCAAGCCTCCTCCTTCATCTTACCCCAGACATGCTCAATAATGTTCATGTCTGGTGACTGGGCTGGCCAATCCTGGAGCACCTTGATCCTCTTCAGTTTCAGGAACTTCAATGTGGAGGCTGAAGTATGAGAAGGAGCGCCATCCTTCTGCAGAATTTGCCCTCTCTTATGGTTTGGAATGTAATGGGCAGCAAGAATATCTTGATACTTCAGGCTGTTGATGTTGCCATCCACTCTGCAGATCTCTCGAACACCCCATGCTGGATGTAACCCCAAACCATGATTTTTCCTCCACCAAACTTGACTGTTTTCTGGGTGAATTTTGAGTTCATGAGGGTTCCAACATGTCTCCTGCAGTATTTGCGGCATTTGGTATGTAGTTCAATGGGTGATTCATCAGAAAAATCAACCTTCTGCCACTTTGCCACTGTAAAATCCTTGCTGCAAGCTGTGGGCCTTGGCAAATTCAACATGCTTTTTTTGTTGCGTTCTCATTAATGCTGGTTTCTGAGCACTAATTACAATTAAAGAAACTGTTCTTGTAGACACAGCGGTTTCTGGTGACCAGTTCTGATGTAGCTCTGCTGCAATTGAAAAAGGGTTGGCCCTGGACTTTCGAAGCAACAAACGGTCCTCTCAAAGAGTTGTCTTATGGGGTCTGCCTGACCTGGGCTTGTCATGAACATCACCAGTTTCTTCATATCTTTTTTTAATCCTCTCCACTTGACGTTTGGATACATTAACGATGTCTGCCACCTCAGCAGCAGACTTGGTCTGTCGTTGAATCTTTGGCATGTTGTCAGAAGTCAGGTTGCACTTCAAGTGAAGGTCTGGTGTTCTTGGGGTTCTTTTTATACACACCTGGGAATATGTTAATTACAATATTTGTCACAGGTGAACCTCTAATCTGTGATTGGTTGAATCATTAAAAGACATGACAAGACTTTTGTCCTTGCAAAAACAGGTGTTATGGACTTTAACAAGCTATGAACATCAGGACACTTTTTGACTGTTTCATTTTGCACCCAGTTATTAATGTGAAAGTCCTTGGCATTAAATTGATCCATTCATTGTAACAATTGTTTTATTAGAAATAAAGTTATATGCCTTTTTAAGTTACTATGTCCTTATGTGACAAGACTTTTGTCAATGACTGTATATGTTATTTTTGCAGGCTACAATACTGTTTTGATTGACCTGCTACCCACCCATGTGAAATGAATTACACCGTAAAATTCCAGAACATTAAAATCCGCCCGTTTCAGCAACTATCTGCGGGTACCCAACCTGGTGCAGGTGCATTTGAATTAAATAGTGAGAATTCCGTGTGGGTTTAATAGACCTCAGGAATCAACAAAGAAAAACATCTGCTTGCCTGGATCGGAGAAACGGTTAAGGCGAGACTGGAAAACCAGTGGAACCTTTATCGGAAGATATGCTCTGTGTCTGTACATTTTATTGGCTGTAGGACAGAAGCAAACAGCAGATACACTCAAATGTTTGCTTTCTTAGTCTAATGTATGTACCATAGAAGCACATGCTTTGTCAAGACTGATCTTTTACCCTTGGGCCTCTCCCCAACTGGACCTCAGCCAGCCTCTGGAGGAACAAGGTCCCCTGGATGTCATCATTCACAAGCTGATCGACCTGCTCCTGGAGGCAGAGCAGAGTGATACTCAAGCCCAGCTGTTCATGCAGCATATGCAGGTAAGCAGGTCAAGTGAGAGGGACTGGGCCCAAGTGCCATTCGATGGGACTGGATTCCTTTGGTTGCATTTGTACTTTCTGAAGTTTTACTTCTCTGAGCAGTACCTACGAAAAGTGCTTCAACTGGTGAATAGGTTACAGCGTCACAGGTGCCCAAGACTCATTGATGCACATGAGAAATTAAGGCTAACCTGGTCCAATTCCACCGGAGACCTACTGTAGCACAAATTGGTAAAAAAACTAATGCTGGCTATGATAGAAAGGTGTCAGAACCCACAATGCATCGCAACTTGCTGCACATGGGGCTTCATAGCTACAAACAGGCCAGAGTCCCTATGTAGACCCCTGTCTACTGCCCAAAAGTGCATGCAAAGGAATGTGAGTGTCAGAAAAGGTCCTCCCCATCCCTCTGGAGAATTTTATCAGCAAGATTTCAAAGTGCCAAAATAATATTGATTTTGAAAATACCATGCACCGTGGTATAATGTCTGCACAGTAAAAATGAGATAGATAGATTCTTTCCTGGTTCACCTCTGCTCTGTGAATGTTACTGCTGCCACCTACAGCAAATACCCAGTCAATTATCTTGCACATGCACAGTCGATGTGCACCGATGCCCACAGTCTTCTCCAGACATAAAAATCTGGGCCTCATGTGCACTGTCCAGCTTAGTCCCTTAGATATTTACGTCACTCACCCTGTGTGCGGACCGAAAGTGCATGTGGAAAAGTTTAGTATGAATGGGCCTTTAAGCTTGGGAAACCCACCGGGAACCCAGGCACTCCTCATAGCCTGGGGCCATGCTGCTCTGAGCTGCCATTAAGATCCTGTGCATAACCTCTTCAGCCTTGTGTGATTTACATTCCATAGGTGATGTGTGCTTGCTCAAGAGGGGCGAGACAGGTACTGTATGTAGGAGCTGAAATAACTGCAGACTCATTTTATAGTGCCTTTGAATTCCTTTATAGTGCCTTTCAGTTCATTTTAAATACACTGTTCCCACATATACTCAAGTGTTTGCTTCTGAATCCCAGGAATCCCAGTGCAGTTAGAAATAAATGCAGCCACTTGTAAGATCCAGGAAATGTTTTGTGTAGACCACAAATTGAATTTAAAGCACCCCCGCCCCTTCATTTTCCTAATTCAGCTCCATGGTAATTGGTCCCAAGGCTGCAAGAAATAAGTTTCACCACCTCAACATTGGCGGCCTTCCTACACAACCTAACACGGTGGTTAGAAATCTTGGTCTTCTAGTTGATTCAGATATATGTTTTGATGCTCACATAAGAAGTATTACTAGAACTGCGTTTTATCATCTACGGAACATAGCCAAGCTTCGTAAGATGCTCTCACTTCATGATGCAGAAAAATGAATACATGCCTTTGTAACTTCCAGACTGGACTACTGTAATGACCTCCTTTCTGGTTGATACATAAACTTCAGCTGGTACAGAATGCAGCAGCCAGAGTTCTCACAAACGCTAAAAAATTTGATCGCATTACACCGCTGAAGATAAGAAACTGTTTTTGTGGCATGTTGTTCAGCTCTTGATAGCCCTGAGTCTCTTGCCGGAGAGTAGTTTTTTGAACAGTCCATGTCCAGGATGGTAGTGATCAGCCATGATCTTTCTTGCCTGTGTCAGGATTCTGGAGGTGTATAGGTCCTGTTAGGATGGTAGGTTGCAGCCAATCACCTTCTCTACAGAGTGGATAATACACTGCATTCTGTCCTTGTCCTTGGCAGTAGCTGCAGCATACCAGACGGTGACAGAGCAGGTGAGGATGGATGATGGCTGTGTAAAAGTGCACTATCATTGACCTTGGCAGACCTTGGTACTTTCTTCAGCTGGCATAGAAAGTACATCTTTTGTTGGGATTTTGTAATGAGAGTGCTGATATTCAGCTCCCATCTGAGGTCCTGTGAGATGATGCCCAGGAAATGTAAGTATTCCACTGGTTCACTGGTTGTCCATCTGGATCCTTATATAAGCTTCAGCTAGTACAAAATGCAGCAGCCATGGTTTTTACAAACACTAAAAAATCTTGATCATATTATCCCTGTTCTATGCTCCCTTTACTGGCTACCAGTTAAGTCTCGGATTGACTATAAAATACTGCTATTAACCTACAAAGCACTGAATGGCCTTACACCAGAATACCTTAGTGATCTGCTGACCTCATACAACCCTCCGCGCTTGCTTCATTCTCAAGGCGCGGGATATCTGTTAGTACCTAGGGTAGAAAGAGCTACGGCAGGCTGCAAAGCTTTCTCCTATAGAGCTCCTCAGCTGTGGAATGGTCTTCCAAAGGATGTGCGGGTTTCAGGCTCACTCTCAATATTCAAGTCTAGACTAAAAACACACCTGTTTAGTTTAGCTTGTAGGGACTCTAGTTCTAGCTCTAGCTAACTGTTCACTCCCAGTTAGACCTATAGTGTGACGTGTAGAGCTGGGTGGGGATCGATGCCACTGGCTCTGGATGAACTGAGTGCTTGACGCTCTCTTGTGGAAATAAAGTGCTAATGTTTCAGGGACCCCCCATGCCTGCAATCCCACCTGCCTCTCCCTTCTACTTATGTTGCCATAGTCATATCTGCCAGAGCTTACATATTACACTCACCTAACTGTTTGCACTGCCTCTAAGTCTCCCCTACTTTGGCTAATTGCACATTTTATTTCCCCTACTCCTCCTGGGGTGTGCTGCCTGGAGACCCCAAATGAAAAATGAAAAAAAAGGAATGTAAACACCCACGGGGTAGGTGGTCATGATGGGACCACTGGTCTGAGGGGGTTCAGGAAAATAGGAATGTGTCTCCCTTGCTGCCCCCCACTCATTTTTCTATAGCTATGGAGCGGGTTCTGGGCAGAAATGCACCTGGAAGCCCTTCTTCCTACAGCACCAGCAGGTGCGTCTTTTGTCTTGATGGTGGCTTCAAGGAAGCCTCATTGGGTAGTCTCTGTCCACATCTGGGCACTGGGTGCCCTCCTGAGATGCTGCCAAACAAAATTATGTTTAAATGATCTTCATGTTGGTGTAAAATTATGATTTTATGTCAAAGTAGGTGTCAATGTGTGTCAGCCATTTCAAAACCTCTCCTAAAATCACTACAGTATCTGCAGAAACCATCCAATTCCATCTAACGTGTAATTGTTGACTTGACCACTAACATACCAATTTTGGATAATCAACACCTTATCAAGTCAATTAATTAATTGATTAATTAATTAAAGTGAGCTGGAGGTAAAATTTAACAAACACACTATACGGCTGGGATGTCCCTGAGGTTTGGGGCCTTTGGGAAATATGTAATGTGGAATTTTACCTGCTCATTTTCTTGCCATTTTGTCTCTCCCCCCTATTGCCTGACATTATGGAGGGGATCCTTCAGCTTCCTATCCCAGAGGTCATCCAGGAGTTCTCCAGGTCACTGCAGAAGGCCCTGGGCGTCTCTCTGTTTGGCATTGGTGTCATCATGAACAGCCAGACAGGCCAACACGCTGTCATTGTTATCAATGCCTTCCTAGGTGTGCTGTTCAAAACATGCCATTAAAAAGAGGAAGAGAATTGATCATTTGAAAATTATTGAAATGATCACTGAAAATAAACTTAAAATTTAGGAAGTCTCTCCTTTTGAGAACTAGTGATTTAATAATACCAATAAGAAGAAAAAATAGCTGTCGTACTTAGCAGTTACTCCTTTTCTTAAATGATCCATATGCGCATAATCATTGGGTATAGCACCACTGGTCACAGGGTGTCAGTAGTGAGTCAACAGAAAGTGGACTGTGAGGGAAGTAACAGTTTGAAAGGCTATCACATACACGGACGACTTCTGTACCATCTGTGCAACCCACTGTCATTCTGTCCTTTTATAGTGGCTTTATATACATTTCCTTCCAATATATAGATAATAGAAGGAAAATTAGAAAATATTGCCTTATTCTTGTCAGCCATGTGATGGTCTAATGAAAGCTGCTCATATAAACGAAAGTATTAAAAAATGAGTATTTATGGCATGCTTAAATGATCAGATTAGCATGACAGATGGCATGATCTGTGTCTGTCTGTAAGACTCTATGTGTGAATTTGTGAACTTGATTAGCTGTCATATTAACAACTAAGTAAATGTGGTAAAATGAAAATAAAACTGAGTTAAGATAGTTTGGAGTCAAATATTATTAATTACATGAGCGTTGGTGGGAAGTTTACACAAATACACCTCAATGTAATGTGTGTGTGTGAGCGGGTTTACCTATCCTTATGGGGACATAATGTCCCCATAACGTGATAAAAAAAAGTTTTTTTTCCCTTATGGGGACCGGTTTCCTGGTCCCCATAAGGGAAAACTGTATTCTATATTTTATAAAAATCGGTGACTGCTATGAAAAAACTAAAAATGCAAAAACTCTTGTATTTTGTTAGGTTACTTATGGTTATGGTTAGGGCAGGGTAGGGGTTAAGGTTATCATAGATAGCGTTAGCATTTTTCCCATTGAAATGGAGGATGAGCGATCCCCATAAGGATATGTTTACCCTACATGTGTGTGTGTGTGTGTGTGTGTGTGTGTGTTTGTTTGTTTGTGTGTGTGTGCACGCACGCACGCGTGCATGTTTTTGTACTTATTAGATTGTGGGGACCAGATTTCTCCAATAATAAAGACCTGTAACTTTTTACCTTGTGGAGACATTTTTTCAGTCCTCAAGGACAGGCTCAATTTAAAAAATATCTGAGATGCAATCAGAAGACTAAAAATGTAATAAGTCCTGTACTGTATGTTGTTTGATTACTTATGGTTAAGGTTAGGGCTGGTCAATTTTGTCATAATTGGCACTAGGGTTTTGCCCATAGAAATTAATGGGCATTCCCCACGAATGGTACTGACATACAAACGTGTGTGTGTGTGTGTGTGGGTCAGGTATACTTTACATTGTGGTGACCAAACATCCCCACAATGTGATTAAAAACCTGTTATTTTGACATTATGCGGACCATTTGTCAGTCCCCACAAGTTTTATAAAGATATGCAAAAAATTTAAAATTCCAAAACACTTGTATTTTGTTTGGTTACTTATGGTTAAGGTTGTAATTGTTGCAATTAGGGTTTTGCCCACAGAAGTTATGAGTCATGAAGGTGTGTGTGTGTGTGTGTGTGTGTGTGTGTGTGTGTGTGTGTGTGTGTGTGTGTGTGTGTGAATCTCTGTGTGCCCTTTGTGGTGGTTTTTCATCACTCTGTGTGGATCTGTGGGTAGTGAATTAAAGAATAAAATCACAGATACTTAGAGATAGGGTGAGGAGATCAGTCATTCGGGAGGAGCTCAAGGTAGAACTGCTGCTCCTATGGAACCAGGTGAGGTGGTTCAAGCATCCATCTAGGATGCCTCCTGGATACTGCCCCGGGGAAGTGTTCTGGGCATGTCCATCTGAGAGGAGACCCTATGGCAGACCCAGGGCACACTGGAGAGTTTATATCTCTTAGCTGGCCTGGGAATGCCTTGGTATTCCCCCAGAGGAGCTAGAGGAGGTGGGTGGTGTATGGGAGGTCTGGGTATTTCTGCTTAGATTGCTGCTCCCACACCTAGACCTTGAAAAATGGCGTACAATGGATGGATGTACGTGTCAAAACGTTATCGATTTGAAAAATCTCTGCTCCCACTGCTGTATACCTCATGCATAGTACAGGGTGCAACAGTCTCATTATGCCCTATGCTCCTCCCAGATGTGATACCTGGGCAACAATGTATTCTCAGGAAGACAGGCTCAGGAAGAGAGGTTCAGGAAGAGAGGCTCATGAAGAGAGGCATAGGAGTGGAATCAAACAGGGAGTAAGCGAACCCTCAGGGTCTGTCCTGGCTGAATCTGCAAATCCAGTCACGGCACAGAGCAGTTTCTCTGCCTTAAATTATTTAGTTCAGCCTATCAGACTGCTCTGTCCTTTGTCTTACTCCGCCAGGATATGAAGGTGTACCAAATTTCTTCACTGACCTCCTGAACCACATCACCAGCATCCTGGAAATCTCAACCTCTGAGACAGCTTCCCACGTGCCACAGAGATATCGCATGTTGGGAAAAGACATTGGCAGGGGGATTGCAGAAAATGAGGAGGTGCAGAAAGTGCCGCACAACAGGCTCGGATACAACGCGAGCATGCATCCTGGATTGCGGCAGAATCACAGTCTCTCCTTGCAGTGAACAGTTTCTCACTGCTCTGGATCAGCAGTACACATAGAGCAGCAGAAGATGCCTTTTCAGTGATGAGAGCGATGGGAAGGTTGGTCATTATGGCACTTTTTATGATGCAATGGGACATCAATGCCAAACTTTAAAAAATAGTCTTACGTGCCTTAGATTTGTGGGCAGAGTGCCTGGCTGGTCCAACTAACCCCCACTAGCGGTCCCAGAATCTCTAAGAGCTCTCATGGTTAGTTTTTGACAATGAAAGCAGTGCTCCACCCAAGACAGAATGACATAGAATGCTCCTCACCCTTGGAGAGAGCACTGCATGTCATATTCATGATACCTGGTGCATTCATGTTGCCTTGGATACCAAAAGCTGTGAGGAAAATTTGAGTAGTCATGTTCTTGTGCCTG
This sequence comes from Paramormyrops kingsleyae, assembly GCF_048594095.1. Taxonomy (NCBI): domain Eukaryota; kingdom Metazoa; phylum Chordata; class Actinopteri; order Osteoglossiformes; family Mormyridae; genus Paramormyrops; species Paramormyrops kingsleyae. Next base: position 31,093,050 of record NC_132815.1, on the reverse strand, counting down.
ACATACAATGTTATGTGGTTTCAGTGACCATAGCAACGCAGTGATCACTTTATTCCTTCTTACTCTTTTCTCTTCATTATCACAAAAAATCTAAATCAAATCAGGACCAGAGACCAACAATTACCTACTGATAGTATTGTTGGTCTACTACATTTTTTTCAGATAGCCAGTGATATTATATTTATCCTTAAATGTACACTGTTGCCTATAAAGTTGGAATACATTTTTACCTCTTCTCATGAAATGATTATGTGATTATGAAAATGTGATATATTCTTGATACATAAAGTATATATTTTCTCAAAATATAATTGATCAAACTCTTCTAAACAGATAATAGTGAAAATTAAACCACAATTAAGCTTTGCAAACTGTGTATTCAAGCTTAAACAAAATTGGGGGTATTGAACAATAGCATCAAGGACTTCTGTTTCAATTTTTCAACCTTGGTCAATTTAACAGGAAACACATATTCAAGGGGATTTCATGCATAAGAATGTTCAATATTAATCTTTCAAATGTCACTCAGTCACTAATATTGAGTATGGCCACCCCTGACACGGATCAATGCGTTAAGACCTTGTGGCATACTGTCCACAAGCTTGTTGATGCCACTCTTCAGTCAGATCCCGAGCTAATTCCTGTAGACTCTGAGGAATATTGTCCCACTCATTAAGGGCTCAGCCTAAAGCGGGTTTCAGACCGAACGCGGCATGCGCTGCGCTTTGCTCTGAAACCCATTATTTTCTATGGCTTGCGTGCCGCAACGGCGGTTCGGCGCAGCGCGAGCTCAACGCAAGCGCGGCGCGCCACTCGGCAGCCTTGTGCACGCACCGCGGTCAAAGTTGAAATTTGTTGAACTTTGACCGCTGTGCACCGTGATGCATTTTCGCACGACCAATAGAATCAAAGCATCGAAGCAGGCTAGTGTTCGGTCTGCCCCTTCAAAACACACACACACACAAAGCGGATATGGAGGAAAAGTTCATCTTATCAGTCTCTGAGTGTCCAGAAATCTACAATGCGACATAATCGTCTTACCGGGACGTCGGGAGGAAGACGACATGTTGGAGAAAGATTTCTCTTGATATAGGCATGCCAGGTGTGTTTTGTTGCTTATTGTTGGCAGTATATATGACTGAAATACCATGTGATAGCTACAGGTTATTTTAGGTTTATTAATTGAAATAATGAGGTATGGTTTTAATAGGTATAGGGCTTCAGGAAACCTCCCTGAAATGACCCTTTGCAGGTTGGGATGTCTTAAAACATATTTTATCTTTAAACTTGACATATGTTCTCCACTTTAATAGAGGACGAATGTAAAAATACCTGGAAAAATCTCAGGGACAGTTATATTAAGGAGAGGAAGGATGTCAGGGAAAAGAAGTGTGGTGCAGGGGCAGAGCAGAAAATAACCTGGAAGTACTTCGCAATCATGAGCTTCCTGGAGCCTTATGTCAGGGAGAGGGCCACCTCCTCCTATATGTCCCCATCCTCACAGAATAGACCCTCCAGTCCCCAGGCTACCTCAGCTCCTTTACCAGCCTGAATCCCCCAAGCTGCTCTCTGGATATGAGGGTCTCATGCACCCACAGCTTATTCTTTCTTGGTGCTAACAGAGCTAGTGCTAGTGCTTTTCTTTTATACATTGTCGTGACTGACCATGGGCCAGGACAACAACAAAATAAGAGAGTTTAGAAAACCACACCTACTTTTTTCATTGAGCCCCACGGCAAGCGCAGTGTGTTGAGCGCATTTGCTGTTTTTTGAGAGGAAATGCCACATTCAGTCTGAAACCCGCTTAAGGCATCCCAGGCATGCTTGATAGGGTTCATATCAGGGGAGCAAGCAGGCCATGGCATCTGCTGCACCACCTCTGCATCAGGAAAATCTCTCATTGCAGCTGCCCTATGTGCTCCTGCATTGTCCTCTTGCAACCTAAAGTTGTTCCCATAGACCCTTCTTGCATGTGGGAGGCGATGGTTCTCCAGGAAGTCCCAGTACACGATGTCATTGACGTTTCCATCCAACTCTACCAATGGGGTTTTTCCTCCATAATGAATACCAGCCCATACCAGCACTGAGCTGCCACCTACTTGAGTGGCTTCCTGGAAGCAGGCATCGCCGCACCATTTGTCTTCCAGCTATATGGTCAAGGATATAGCGGCTCTCATCTATAAAAATAACATGTCACCAGTGCTCAAGCTGTAATCTTCTGGGCTCCGTAGCCCAGCGAAGTGAAGCCACTCTGTGTTGAACAGTTAGGCATTGACACTTGGTCATTAGTCTTGCTCGATAACCATGCTGAAGCAATCTTCGATTTACAGTTTGGCGGGAAATGTTGATCCCATTGTATTTTCTCCACAAACGATGAAGGTGGCTTGCTGGCATTTTCCGATTTCTATATTAAGCAGCTGCTAATCATCTCGTCTTGTAGTTAGTCGTGGGCCTTTGTCCTAGGGTTGGAGCTAGGGTTGGCACTGCGGCCTATGCTTAGGGTTTGGAGCTGTGGTTGCCACTGCGGCCTATGCTTTGGCTTGGGGCGGAGGCTGCCCCTGTCGCCTTTGTCCTAGGGTTGGAGCTAGGGGATGCCCCTGTGGCCTGTGCTCGTCCTGGAGATTTTCATGGCCTCAAATGACCCTCCTCTCGATGATGTTTGACGATTTTACAGACCGCACTCTGTGTTATTCCAAGGAAATCAGAAATGTTGGCCTGTCAGAGTGCAAGCACTCTTTGCTATATTACCAGTGGTGTCGGACAAGGCATAGCCTAGGGAACTTTTTTTTGTCAAATTTGGTTGAAAATTATCAGCCAATTCTGAAAACATGGACTTACTGCATACAAACTTTACGCAGGAAAACGAGAACACCACGACTGTCTTGCCTTTTATAGCGCCAACCAATTGTTAAGCATGAATTTGTTTCACCTCGGTAACTGGGACACAGTATGTAATCATTGCGCCTGGTCAAAGGTGATTACTGATGTGTATAAATAGCAATTAAATGAGGAATGTGTCTGAAAACAAAATTATTCCAACTTTATGGACAACAGTGTAGATGTAGATAATGTAAGATATATGTAAGATCTACTTCTTCTTGGAATACATTCCTCATGGGGTCCAGGCTCCCCACCAATATAAATGGTCAGAAGATGGATTAATTGGAAAAATATCTCTATATACAGACTTGCATGTCCCACTGGGTGGGACATGTTCACCCCACAGACACAAAAGCAATAGTGTTTCCCATTGGGTGGAGCATGGTGATCCCACCCACAGAAAAGCAATAGCTTTCCCAATGGATGGAGCATGTTACATGCACCCACTGAAAAGCAATAGTGTTTCCCTTTGGGTAGAGCATGAGAACCCCACCCACAGAAAAGCAATAGTGATTCAGATTGGGTGCAGCATGGTCATTCTATTCTTGTCCTCAGGCAGGAGGTGCATGAGGCTCCATCTACAGAGCATGAATGGCTGTCCTCCGTATTGTTTCCCATTTCCTTCTATGTACAGGCAGTCCTGCTACAACACGATATTACATCACAAATCTTGTTCTAACATGATTTAAATATTATTACCAAAGTCCTACAGAGTGTGGAACTGGCCTTAGCGAGAAACACTGGGCCATTTCACCGAATAGGTGCCATTTCCTTGTTGTAACTCTTCCAAATTAAACTTAATTTTGTATCTTTTTTCAACTCTGAATCTAATAACACACATATTTAACTATTCAATACATGTATTGGTCAATCTCAGGCAGCTTTTTAATTTTTTTTACAAGGTTTCTAAGCCGAAGATGGTTACATTTTTCTCAGTCCTGTTACAGTACCAAAACTTATGTGACATTTAAAAAGCATGTTTTAAAGCATGTCAACTAATTCCTTTGATTTTCCCTCAAGAAAGTGTTTATTTTTAAAGAAATGGTTGACATGTTCAAATAATCGATATTTATGACAAAAAAAATCACTATACATGCATGCACGTTGTATATTTCTAAAAGATGCAAAGCCATTTTTATCTTTTCAAGAACACCCAAACTGAAATTGATTAAAAATTTTTATCATGTAATTTATCATCAATTAAACAAGTCTATTGAAGTTACAAATGAACTTTGTGTTTAAGAACCGTGTTAAACTGTGTTTACGGAAGACATGCAATACCATGATTAAAAAGCATGGCTCAGAGATTGATCACTAGGACAATAGCAAATGAACTGGTCCAAACTGAAATGAGAATCAAAGTCCTGAATGCATCATCAAATTGCTAAAGCTGGATTCATTTTCATTACTTTTAAGTGTTTTTTATTTATTAATTAGTTAAAACCCAGGACAGAATTTGGGCAAAGTCTATAAGTAAATAAATACTGTAGCGCGGAGGTACCGGTGGGCAGCGCAGCATGTTGGACTTACGCCAGCTTGTAAATAGTTCTCAGTAATCGCTTGTGTCATTATAAAAGTGCTGTGTGTTATGTCATGTATAATTGTTAATGTTTATTGTAGTACCCACTGTGTGTATGAGGAGTAAACGGGGCGATGTGCACGGTGAGCAGTGCGAGTATGTGGATTGTAGTAATACGGGTGTAATAGACGTCATCTGGTGATTAAACCCCGAACTATCTCTGCTGTTTAATTGTTGCAAGAATGGTTTGACGGCCCACTAGTTCAATACTTTATTGTAAATATTAAACTCTGTGTGTGTGTGTGTGTGTGTGTGTGTGTGTGCACGCGCAAGTGAGCCTATTTGCTTGCCTGGCGCCGCTGAGTTACATGAGCAGCATCGCTTACACAAACAGCCGCAGTGCATTCAGGACAGAAATTGAAACTGAAGTATCGATCTCATGACGCTGCCATACCCATGTGTGTTTCGATAGACAGGCAATAGAAGCAGAGTACAAGGTCATGCATGAACATGCTTTATTTGTGATTGTTGCGTTTCAAAATCATACTGCAGAGGAAACCTCTGCTTTTCTCAGACATGTCCTGGAAATTTTAGCTTTTGTGGACGCTACGTTGCTACTTGATCAAAAAAATAACATAACTACTGGAAAGTTATTTGATTCAGAAATCAGCGACGCAACAGGCGAGCTACTAGAAAATGTAGCTAAACTAATAGCTTCGCTACATGAAGCGCCGGTACCGCCCATCACTGCACGTATCACAATACGTCAGCTGGCAGGGAGGCCGAATTTGGTACCTCTCTGGGTGCAGACAGTGGGACTACCTGTACCATATGCATGGGTGAGATTGTGGAAAGAACAACACTGGACAAGTGTGGACACTCCTTCTGTCGGACCTGCCTAGATCAGGCATTCCAGGTGAAGCAAGTGTGTCCAGTGTGCCGCATGGTGTATGGCCAGTTAATTGGGAACTAGCCTGCCAATGGCAGCATGATGGTGGAGCGCGACCCAGACCTGTCGGGACATGAGGGCTACGGCTGTGTTTGTATAATCTACATCTGCAAGTCAAGAGCACCCAAACCCAGGGTGAGGTATCCAGGAACAGACAGTGTGACCTACCTCCCGGACAGCTCAGAAGGAAACAGTTTTATAGGTCTGCTGCGTCGGGTCTTTGAACAGCGACTCATCTTTACCATTGGTACCTCCATGACCACAGTCATGCAGAATGTCATCACCTGGAATGATATCCACCACAAAACCTCCATCTGGGGAGGGCCATGATGTTTCGGCTATCCAGATTCAACACATCTAGTTCGGGTCAAAGAGGAGCTTCGAGACAAAGGTATCATGGCTGACTGATTCCCAGGATGGCAATGGATGCTCCAACCAACATCCTGCTGCTGCTACTGCTGTTAACAGGGCAGATGGTCCACCTGCCCTCATCCTGGCCCACCAACAGCACTTATCCTTGTGGGAATGCAGGTGTGATCTGCACCACTCTGCTATTCTCCCAGGTCTAGTTTTTTAAATTATTTTCTTTTAGAACAGGATTTGCTCCATCCCAGTCCTGCTGGTCAGTGAAGACATGCAAGGATGTCTTTCTTACCTCTCCTCTTTTTAGCATTGAGATATATCGAAAAAGATAATATAGTCCAAAATATAGGCACTAAAATTTTGTAACATGATGCATGTCTGTTTTTATTAACCTCTTTTTTTTATTTGTGGTTATGTTAATAATTGTTTGTTAGTAGTCAAAGGGAAAACAAGTGTTTGAATGTGACTACCTTAATTCCCTAATGGTTTTCAGTTATATGCTTAACGTGCACATGTAGGCGTAGTATTGCAGCAGAAGGCGCCGTCCGACGCCCAGCCGGAGCAGGGGGGCCCGGAGGCGGCCGACACGGACCCGCAGGCGGGACCGAGGACCGGCACCGAGGATCCAGGGGGGGACCCGGAGGCGACCGCCGACCCCGAGCCGGAGGACCCGCAGGCAGCCACCGAGCCACAGCCAGGGGCCGAACGGGCGAGCCAGGGGGCAGGGCGGGCGGGACCCGGGCCCGACGCCTATGGCCCCGTCCCTTACGGGACACCGAAAGGTAATTCAGGGAAGCCCTGAAAAGATATTGTAAAGATATTTGTTTTCCTGGGTCGATGTGGGTTGAATTCTTTGAATTGATACGTGTAACGTTTTGTCTACTACAGATATAATAAATAACCATGTTTATACTGCATAAGAAGATTTGTTGGTAAAATAACAAGAACAATTTGGGTGAAGATGGTGGCGCAGGAGGTAGAGCCTCGTTTCTGCACCAATCAAAATTCAGTCAGATCAGGTCTGATCTCAGCATTGCTGTCATTGTGTGCCCCTCCCTGTCCCCCTGACTTCATGTCCCACCCCTTGTTTTAGCATTCTAGAATGTTAAGCGTTCCCGCCCTTTGTCTCATTCACTCCAAACTTTTCACAGACACACACAAGTTACAAGAGCTGTCAATAAATCATGGTGTGTTCAAAGCAAGCGAGTCTGGATTCTTTCTTTCGGAAGCATCCATCAAATGATGCCGACTTACAGGATGAGCCAGAGGCAAAAAAGCATCGCCCATTTACTCGAAATTACAACATTTCATACATTAAATTCGGTTTTATTTCTAGCGATAGTACCCCCCGAAACCAATCTGTGTCATCTGCCAAGCTAAGTAACGAGGCTATGAAACCGTCGAAATTACACCGGCATTTGGAAACAAAACATGCACAGCTAAAAGATAAATCAGATGACTTCTTCAAAAGAAAATGCGATAATACTACACATATTTCAGTACGTGATTTTCAGAGTGGTAGTTCTTCAGATCTGGTCTCATCTCAGCCTCATGTTGGTCTTGAGCCCATTTTGTCTTGATCTTTCCTTGGTCTTGACCATAAGTCTCAAAATATTACAAGACATATTATCTGAATGGATATGCAAATATACTTCTTTTCAGGGGTGCCGCCAACTCAGATCAGTTGGGTTATGTTTCAACTTTTTTAGGGATGCAGTCACTCAGGGGCCCTTGGAATCGTCCTAACTTTCCCCCATTTTACGGCGCCCCTACTTCTTTCCACTCACTAAGTGGAAAAAAAATCCTGCATTGTCCTCTTGTTGCAGCGCTACAGTGAACAATGAACTACATCTCCCAGCTGCCCTGGCAGTGTAACGCTATTGTATGGCTTCAGAGGGCACAGGGACAGCTGAAAAGATATACTGAGCAAGCAGACCCTTTAAAAATTAATGTGAAAGATGCTGGAAAGATTGCGATTGTCCATATGTTTCTTCATAGGTCTCTCGCACTCAATTGGATTATAGCTTGACCACCTTGCGTTACAGTTTGCATATGGATGTATGTGCTGTCCTGTGCCTGCTTGTCCAGTGTCAGTTCATCTTGAGTGGATATACCTTTGTCTGGGGAGCATTCCCAATCAGGGCCTGCCAGATATGAGGTCACGAGGCCCAGATCTTGGTAATTTTTTAAAGAGCTAAAAATAAAATTTCACCTCAATTTTGAAAAATCAGCAGTTGAAAATATCTGTGGGCCACGTGAATTCTTAATTCAGTTTTAATGTTTTATTAATAGTGTCTGCTGTGTGTATGTGTATGAGACAGAACTAGAGCATTCAGTATCAGCATGACAGAGGATGTGCAACTCACGAACCACACGCACGTACTTCACTGAAAGCTGTTCAAAGTCATGTTGGGTGTTTGTGATCCTGCAGTATTGTAATGGAGGGTGCACAAGCAGCATGTCATTCAGTTAAGCAAAGCAATGATCATTATCTGTAAAAAAAACATTGCAAAACGGGAACCTGCTATAGCGTCTTGAGTTACGATAATTGTATGAAACGTTAAATATAAGCGTAGGCTAGGCTACTCTGGCCATGTTAAAGGCTGGATTTCTTTCATATTACACCTAATGGGGTGCATAAGGCTTTTTTTTAATTAATGACTTTAAGATTAGTTATAATGTTTCACATAACGTCATTAATAAAAAATAATAATAAACAGCTTATGAAGGGGATGGTATCAGTAATAGTGTAGGAAAATGTGCAAAAAACATTAGAAAACTTGCAATTCCTGTCACACAAATCCGTGTAATTTGTTTAGTGCTTTTTTGTTCTTAAATAAATGAAATATAAGATATGCACGGAGCTCCTGAGGGGACCTGTGCAAAAAATTAAAATCATACTTTTGCATGCGCACAAGATATTTTCTCATGTGCATGACTTAATTTTGCATGAGCACGAGATACTTTCATGTGTGCACACAGAAGTAAGAGAATTTTTTTTTTTTGAATAGGTCCCATCAGGGGCTCCATAGATATGGATACAACTCAGTTGCATTAAATTGGTTGTTTTGAAAATACTGCGGTAACTCAGTCAATTTAGTTTTTTTGGTGAAGCAAACAGATGAAGAAACATTCCAGACTGTCTGCCTGAAATCCCCCCTGCTGGCTGGCACTCCGGCACATTATCCTGTTTTCCTGGCCTATCAGTAGACCTGGGTGTCTTTGTCAGGTTTTTATAGAACATTAAACCACACAGGGATTGACAAAAGCACAGCCACATTAGCAATCAGCGAGGAGCTGGATTAACCCTATTCATATGTCAGCACTGTGTTAATGGGGAACAGAGAAGGTTATTATATAACCCACTGGTAGTGTCACTGTCAGTCATGGGAACAGTCAGATAATAATTTCAGGCTCGTTACTATATCACAAGTGGGGTGGGAAATGCCACCTACAGCCTAATAAAATTAACATCCATCAGAGAGGGCTGTACAAAGTATTGCAGGCTGCTACTGTGATACACCATTAGCCCTGGTGTACAGGATATATGAAGAAGCTAAATGAATAAGTATTATCAGTGCAGAAAAGAAACACATACAGATGGATTTACAGGTAATTCCATCTAGTTTATTGATTTTTGTAGATAAATCCCATAGCTCTTAAATACAGTTGTCATTTGCCTATTAAAAATTCTTATTTATTGCATGAGTTTTTCATAATGATTATTTCAATTAATGTCTTCTTAACAAAGCATAATATTTTATAAATAAATTTTAAACATTTGCCTGCAGACTAGATTCATTTCCTACACCCCAGCCAACACAGAAAATCATAAATATCTCAGGATATAAATATAATTAGTGCCACTTAGTATTTTTTGTAGCTCTGCAGAGGGCAAAGATCATTAATGAAGCAGACAGGGTACTGAGGGTGAGGAGGCACAGTGGAGAGGAGCTCAGGGAGTGGGAGGAGCTAAGGCAGCTCAGGGAGTGGGAGGAGCTAAGGCAGCTCAGGGAGTGGGAGGAGCTAAGGCAGCTCAGGGAGTGGGAGGAGCTAAGGCAGCTCAGGGAGAGGAAGGGCCATAGAGGTGAACAGAGCAGCAAGGGGAGACAGGGACAGTACCAAAAGAAATCCCTCTTTCAGCAGCAGCCCGTTTCAGAAAGCCGGAGTGTGTCCATAACGGGGTGCAGAGGAAGAGGAGGGCAGTGAGGAGCGGTCCCTGCTCTGCTCTCAGCCTCTTCTGAGCTTGTGCAGCTTCTGGGCCACGCTCTCCAGCTCCGACTCGATGGCTGCCAGGCTCTCAATCTCCTGGTCCTGCTGGGAGAAGAGGAGGACAGGGGAGAGTACAGGTCAGGGGTGTCTGCACAGGGAGGAATGCAAGCGCAACTACAGCTGGGAGCCTGAGATGTGGAAAACTCAGTATCAGCCAGAATGGCAAATTTGGCCAGGATGGATTCACCTGTTGATTGCTGGGTATACAGTGCCAGTCAAAAGTTTGGTCACACCTACCCATAGAAATGTTTATTTGTACTATTCTCTACATTTTAGAATGATTACAAAGACATCAAACCTATAAAATAATGCAAATTGTCCCAAGAAAAATTTATGTGTTGTGGGCGTGGCAGACAGCTGTCAGTTGGAACTCAGAATGTTGCTTGTTCAAATCCCTGGGTCGGCAGACTGATCCCACCATTGGGCTCTTGAGCAAGGCCATTAACCCCAGTGGCTCCAGGGACAGGCTGACCCTACTGTCTCCTCTATGCCAGTTTCATGAGGTGGCCTCCTGGGATGCTTTTCCAGCTATCGTGAAGCTCCCAGATATACTGAGCACTCATTGGCCTCTTTTCCTTCACTCTCTGGTCATACTCCTCCAAAACCATTTCTACTGTATTTAGATCAGGTGGCCAGGTATGTGATGCAACTAGGGTGACCACCCAATCCATGTCATGAGGGACACTATGAGCTATGACAGGATTTGCAAACTGCCATTCTAACTATTTCAATTAAAAAGACCTGGAATTAATTTAAGCACTGAGTTCTTGCTGTGTGTTGATTGGTTAGTCTCCAATAATCATGCATGTGTCACTAATGTTAAAGTGAAACAGCTGGATGAGTCTTTCAATCAAGGAAACAAACTAGTAAAAGTACAAGACAAACCAAACAATTTAGCCGAGTAGGGGAGCCTTTCATTAAAGTAGTTTGCCAAACCTGAATTAGCTCATAGTGTCCCTCCTGACATGGATTAGGTGGTCACCCTAGATGCAACCCTCTATCACTCTCCTTTGGAGGCAGCTTGGTGTGTCCAAATTTTTGACGGGCATTGTATTTAAGAATGAAGTCTAGACAACATGAGACACTGAAGTGATATTTCAGAAACAAGCTTTTCAGGGTGTGGTATGAAATAACATACTGGATCCCACCGTAACTTAGATGGCCATGTAACTCTGCATGACCCTGACTATTAAGTGAGTAAAACATGAACAAGGTCAGCTATAAGTGTTCAGTGCCGCCTGAGAGACTACAGGCAGTATGTGCTTATCAGGAAGAGGCACCTTAGGGACACAAGACAGCTGCAGGCAAGCAAGCTGTTTACTCCCAGTTGTCATGGACACGGAAAGGCCTCCCCGCTGCTCTCCTGCTTAAGGAGTATCAGGCCATGCTGGAGTCAGATCTCCGCATTTGGCCAAAGCCCACATATTCCTAAAGTGAGATCTCCAACGCCATGCCACATTGCACATGCGCCCACTGGCCCAGGCAACAGGAACATACCTCAGCTTTCCTGCTGCCACTGCCGTCATCATCTCTCCGCTCAGTGGGCTCCCTGCGAGCCATCATCTGGAGCTCCTGGATTTGCTCCTCACTGTCCTCCTTGGAGTGGTGGGACGGGTTGAGCGCCATGGGCTGTTCTCCAGCTGTGAAGGTGTCATCACTTCCTACATCCATCTCAGATGACTTCTCTGTCATTTTGACAATTCTGTTCCAGTGTTTGATCTGCTCTTCCTCATCCTTTTCTTCTTCATCTCCTTCTGCCTCACTGTCCAGTCCTTCAGGAGACCTCTCTGCATCCTCCTTTTTTGCCACCTCCTTCTCTTCTTCCTCCATGTGTTTTCCCACCTTGAGCTCTGCCTTATGACTACTCTCTAGCTTGTGTCCTGTGGGAGAAAAGTGTAGACTGGAACTCGACCTATCTTGGCCTTTCTGGGACATAGAATCACTAAAGTTCTCTTGAGTTTATTTCACTTAGGTTCTCCTTGTAGTACACCAAAAGTAGCCATGTAGATGTTGAATCCCTAATCTGAATCTCCTCAGTAAATTATCAACAGCATTAAATGGTAAGAGTGTTTCTGAGTATTAATGTTAATCTAGAGCGTTCTGAGTTGCCCCACTGTAGTCAGCCACAGCACCTGTTCCAGTGCTCCTATCCTGGCTGCCAGGAGGATCAGAGACTTAGCATTTGCCTGATTGAATTGCAGGGTTTTATGCCTATTTTGCAAGCTTTCTTACCTGGATCTAGTTCAATTTCCATTTATTTAATCAATCTGGTACCCTGCTGAACTGACCAGAATTATAATGGCCCTCAGAATTGCTGCCCCATCCATCATAGTGCTATTGCTCTGCCTCAGCATGTATCTCCCTTTACCAAGCATAACAAAGAGGGCACCAGATTGGCCTGTCAATCCAGTGGGTCTATGATTAATCTTTTTTCTACTCAACAATCTCAAATCTTCCTGGGCACACATTCCATATAGCTGTAGGCACTTATTGCACTATAATAACCCTCATATTTTTTTCAGCCTCTGGTCAGCTACAAAATTCATGGATTATTGCTGTTAGGCCACACGTGACAGAGGTTTGTCACATGTTAATCGAGCTCCTGTAGCCACTGCTCTTATATCATGCTGTGATTTGCTCCGAGACCCTGGATACAGATATCCAGTTTCTGCTGAGCAGACTAATGTTCTTAAGTTAGCTTCCTCTGCATTGTTTATTTAATGGGTAGGGTTTAGCTGGCAGGTTCAACAAACCTGTGTCAGCTTGCATCTTGTATTCCCCTGCAGCACTCCTAACCTGATCCTCTTCAGCTTCCTCAGAACTGGTCTTCCCCCTCTGTTTTGGCCCATGCTTATCCTCCTCCTGAGTTCTGATAACCAACTTTTGGTTTTGCCTGCTCTCCTGTTCCTTGCTGTTTGGCTCTTCAGATGCCTTGCTGGCAAACATTTCCTTCACATCCAATCTGGCCTCCCTCTTCTCAGTTGGAGCAGCCCTCAAAGCAACCAGCATGGATTGGTCTAAGAAGAAGAGAAGCAGTATGGGTTGGAGAAAAAGTACGTGTTTTGTCAGTTGAGAAAATGAAAAGTTGTGGCTATGAGTTTCTAGGCCACAAAGACAAGAGCACAGTGCAGCTTTACCTAACCCACTTAGCCCCCACTAGTGAAAAGCAAATAGGGCAACCAGTAGTGCATGTCAGGGAGGACACTTTGAGCTACTTCAGGTTTTAAAAACTACTTTAAAACTGAATGGCTCCTGTGCTTGGCTAAACAGTTCAGTTCCTCTTGTGCTTTGACTGGTGTGTTTCCTTGATTGAAAGACTCATTCAGCTGTTTCACAATAACATTAGTAACACATGCATGATTATGGGAGACTAACAATAGAGGTACTGTATGCATAGATAGATGCATAGATGCATGTGCTGTGTGTAAGGTAAGACTATGTCTATGAGTGTATTTGTTTGTTTGTTTATTTATTTATTTATTTTGGTGTTAGCTTTTTTTTACTGAATGTTCTATGCAGTTGCTGTTACATAGATGTGCAACTGTATCTAAAAGTAAGTACAGTATAATCAGTCACCCCAAGAAAACTTATAATTTCTTGTTGAATTATAATACAAACTACGAACATTTTTGGTTTAAGATTTTAGCTAAAAGTAAAAAAACATCAGGCTAGCTCTTGACATGAAATATGGATATTTTCAATAAGATATACAAAGACATGATGGGATACTTTTTCGTAACGTATTGATTTTATATAAAACTGAAAAAGTCATTTGCTGTTTTATTATGAGTTTATTTCACTTTGGTTCTACTTGTAGAAAGTCAAAAGTATTCATTACCTAGATACTGAAAGTTCAACTAAGCATAGCCCCAAATCCGAATTTCCTCAGCAAATATTAACAGCGTTAAATGTGCTCCTCGACCGTTACATTACCATTGCTAATTTATGCGACAAATGCTTTGGGAACAGCCTTGTAACAATGGAAAAGTGCTGGAAATAATCACTAAAAACACAGGCCCATGATTCTATATGTTTAACAGTAGATCTAATACGTATTTTCCTGTTAAAACATGTTAAACAAAAACACTGTAGTTTGGAGAAGCAAGGAAAGCAAGCATTAAATACAGATTTTCCAGCTTTCAAATCCATGAATAAAGAGCAAATTGGCGGCTGACCAACAGTGTAACTTTGGATTGAACACTGGGGGGCTTGAAGTCCCCACCCATTCATCCTGACAATATGATTATTTTGGGTGATCGCATTGGCCTGTTCTAGTTATTGGGGGGGATTTACAACCCCCCTGTCCCCCCATAGTTTGCACCCATCCATCTGACCCACACTTCAAATGACAGATTTCGGTTTGTGTTCCACCCACTGTCTTTTCAGTAGCTGGTTATTTGCAAAATTATTGCTACACTTCCAGTTTTCTCAATTATTGCAAATTTGGACACATAATGTTTTCATATCCTCAAAAAATACTAGATAAATACAACCAGGGAGAATAATAGTTTTTACTTATTTAATTTTTTGAATAAACTGATTTTCTAGGTAATTCAACCCAATTAGAGGGCAATAAGAATTACCTGACTAAACACTGCCAGTCTCTAAAACCCTGCAGAGGTGCACCTTCCCATAGAATTGCAAGTGTTCCCTGCCTCATGAAAATTATACCTGATTCATAGACGAGTATCAAGGTTGAAACCATTGCTCACTGATATTGTAAAAGACCCCTCTCATCCTGGTAACAAACTATTTCAGCTTCAGGCAGAAGGTTCCGCAACATCATGGCCAAGACAGAAAGACCCACAAGGAGTTTTTATCCCCAGGTCATTTGACTCCTCAATCAGGACATGCCCCCTCTCTCTACACTGTATTATAGTATATTATTAGTACTTTTATACTATACTGGACAGCAACCTTCTCATGGTCTCATTCTCATCGTCATCATTCCATACAATGCACTTTAGCTTTATAACTGCATATCACACATCTGTAAATCTGTTTCAAATCTGTATTATATTCAATGTTCTATTTAAGCCCTTTTTATTTTTTTCATATCCTTTGTAACTAGTTGCACAGTCAAAAGAGTGGTTCAGGATACATTTCACTGCATGTTGTACGTGTATTGCTCCATTCTTTCTGCTGCAAAAAGGGCTACAGAGTGGCTGCCAGAGCCGTCCTGTATTCCCATCTTACACTCCACCAAATTTCAGTGAAACCTTCCACAATGCATATATATGCACTGTGGATTGTGGAAAGGATGGTCTGTGCCCCAGGTGCACACTGAGGGAAGCGCAGTCTGTGCCGCTCCCCCCACCCCCAACACACACACACATATACAAACACGCGTCACATACACACATGGCTAGGGAAGATTCTTACCTGCTAACTCTCTTGAACCCAGGGAATACCCCAGCATGTCAAACATGTGACCAGCCCCAATCGCATTCTTCTGATTGGCTCTCTCAGTGGCCCCTGTTGATGGCCAAAACAACAAGCGTGTAACAAGCATGTGGATACCTCATATAATCTCATATTTAATCAAATTTAATAAAATGCTGAGTGGTATGTGCTGTTAAATGATTTAAGCTATATTTGATTTCCTTTTGAATTTTTTTAAATGTTTCATTACCTTGAAAGGGTTTACTAATTAAGTATTACCAGTTAAGCAGTAGCAATCAGCTTAGGATAATTCCTTTCTTGGATTGAACATTTAGGGAATGCACACTGTGTTACTCTGCTGGCTCTTTAATGGCTGGTCTGATACATTAGACAGCAGCCTCTTACTTATGACACCAAGTCAGGTTTGAGGTCCCACCTTGAGCAGCAATATCCTGAAGCTCTTTCAAGAAGTTCTGGTGGCGGAGGATGGAAATGAGCCGCTCATCTAGGAAACACACACACAGAACAGAGGAGGGCCTGTTAATCTGTTAGCAAGACTCAGCTATGACCAGTCATTGATCACATTAAGAATTTTGCTTTTCGGTAGCTAATTGTGCTGAAATTTATAGTGAGTGGCTTGGGGCTCTACTGCAAACAGGCAATTAATGAACACAATTGCACTGCTGGGCCTCCGCTTTCTGCTTACCGAGGAAGAGCAGCAAACCCTCTGAAGGACCAGGGGGAACAAGAACTGACTCCCCACATCACCCTACACATGTAGCACTGGTACTTCACTCACCCTGGAGTCCCTCCTCCCTCTCCAGTTTCTCCCCTCTGTCAGAATCTGTCTCCTTTCCAGACTCTTCTGTCTGTCGAAACTCTGCCTCCTTTCCAGTCACTCTGCTCTCTCCTTACTCTACCTCCTCTATAGTTTCTTCTGTCTGTACAAACTCTGCCTCCTCTCCTGTCACTCTTCACTATCCAAACTCTGCCTCCTCTCCAGTCTCTCTTTTCTGTCCAGGCTTTACCTTCTGTCCAGACTCTGCCTCCTCTCCAGCCTCCCCTCCCTCTTCAGTCTCCCTCTGGGTCTCAGTCAATGTGGATCAAGGACTTTCTGCCAAACTGCCCACAAACAGTCAGAGTTGGCCCCCGTCTCTCCCCTAATCTGATACTCAACAATGGGACCCTACAAAGCTGCGTACTGAACCACCTCTATTCTTTCTACACATAGGACTGAGTACCTGTTTTCCTCATAAACACAATAATTAAATGTGCAGATGACACAACAGTGATGGGTCTGATCTAAAAAGGGGATAAGCCTATAGGGAAAAAGTCTGCAAACTGGCAGTTTGGTGCACAGAAAACAACTTGTCATTCAATATCAACAAAACCAAAAACCACCCATTAAACATCAATGATGATAATGTGGAAAGAGTCTCCAGTTTAAAATTTCTGGGAATCCACATCACGGAGGACCTCACATGGACAACCAACGCTACCAGCTTGGTGAAGAAGCCACAACAGTGGCTGTACTTTTTATGGTCACCTAAAATAAACAGCCTGTCCCCCCAACTTGTTTGTGCCGTTCTGTCTTTGCTCCATTGGAAGCATCTTTTTTCACATTTGCAGTGTGAAATACTGGTTTTGTTTGGATTGTCTGCTTATTTGTTTGCACTGTTAATTTGGCACAATTTAAATTTCTAGTTTGCACTTGTATCATTGCATCTTGTCATAATTCATAGCATCACTCTCTCTGTATGTTCTGTCTGCCCTCTGGAATGCTGTATGAATGAAATTCTGTTAGTATCTAACCAGGTGCACAAAATATATAAATATATACAAATAGAATAAATTATACATGATTTATTGCATTTGTATATATTTGTATATATTTTGTGCATCTGGTTAGATACTAACAGCATTTCATTGATTCTTTACCTGTACTCGGCACAATGACAAAGCTGAATATAATCTAAAAAAAAATCCTCCCTCTCCAGTGTCCCCTCTCTGTCCATGCACTGTTCCACCCATTTCCTCCCCATCCTGTTTGGTCTGGATTACATAACCAGCTCCATTGATTGCTCAGCACTGACCAGTGAATCATCTTTGCTACTTCACTCTCTGTTGACCTCCCTTGTCCTCATGCCATCAGTGCCTTAGTTTTATACTACAGTGACAGTTATATTCCAGCTCACAATGACCAATCCCCTTGCTGAAAACCCCTACCTGCTCTCAGGGTGTCCAGGCACTCCCGGCTGACAGGTTTGGGCCCGGGGATGGACAGAACATCAGCAATCACCTCCACGATACATTTCATCACCTGCAGAAATCAGGGATCAAGAGCAGAGGTGGATGTAAGGGGGTCGACACCCCTAGTAAATATATGGCCACCCCTGTAGCCACCCCATATCAAAATAATAAAACAATACAGATTGTTTTGTTTTCTAAAAGGACCCATAAAAAAGCACGGAGTATCATGCCCAAGCCCTTAAATATTACTGGCCCCTGATAGCCACCCCAATCAAAATGTTCTGCAGACACTGTCTGGTAAACTGCTTGTGAACAATGTAATTAACATACAAAATACACTCAATTCTTTTTTTCACACTTGAATTGCATGTGCTAGAGATCAGTACATCTGGAGTTTGATGAGTAGACTTTAGCCTGCTTGTCTCTTAAACCAAAGAACAGAACCAAGGCCAGCCTGCTCTATTGGCAACATAGGCAATTGCCTATGGTGCCATTTCATTAGATGCACATAAGAGTGAGTGAAAAACATCAAAAGAAATACCTCTGGTTGCATTGTATGATATTACAGTTTTAATATTTCACTACTTTTCTTGTTTGAACAGACACGACTTAGCTAGGGACACCTTTCCTCTGCACCAAATGCTTTGTATCCTACCCACATGATCAGCGCATGCTCCCCTCTAACCACTCGATGTATTTTCTCTTTATCTGTCTCTGTTCATGCAGGCAATGCACCCATCAGCATAACAGGTCAGCTTGTCCATTCCTCACTAACTGCAGCAGCACGCTCAACTGATATTGCAGCACTGGCACTGTTCTGTTCCCTTCCACGGAGAGGGATACAGCTACCAGGGCCATCCCTCTCTGTTAAAATGGAGAGCCTGCCAATAAACTGAATCAGTGTGTTTTCATTTGCACTAAACAGCATGTGGGAAACTGTGCCCATGTGTTTCTCTCTGTTATGTAATTGGTAAGAATCAGAGTTCTTAGTATTTTAGTCGAACCCGTGTTTGCCTTAGACCTAATTGTCTCTGACCCCCTTGAAGTAGGCTACATGTAGAGCCAAATCAAACCATCAAGTACATAAAACTGATCCGGAAATTGACGCCATGTGTTTTCTTGGTTCTTTTCCCACTGCCATTTATGTATAGTATATACATATATACTATATATATGTTTTTGATTAATGGGGGTTAATGGGGGTTACAATCCCCTGTCCCCCCATAATTTATGCCCATTCAAAAGTTTAAAGTTAATAATAGTTCATAAATCAGAATCTTACCTTTACGTCATTATTGTCCATGTGATCTGATGTTACTGGTAAAGAAACAACTTCGGGATAAAATATTTTTTTTTGTTAGTGATCATTTTAAATTCCTCCTCAGAAACTTTGGTTTTGATCAGAATACACGGGCCATCTAAAACGTTGCAGTGTAGTTTTACGCAATGACATATCCTGCCAAAAGCGATTTAGATTATATTATATAAACACACTTGACACTGAATGCATTATTTAAAAAACAGTAATGGACCTAATACGCATCTAACCAAAGTAAGTGTATCGTGTTTCACAACGTTTTAAAATATATACATTTACAAATATAAAACAGGAAATTTAATCCGTGTTAGAATGATTATTACATCCGTGGAGTTTTGGTTTCTAGCTCTGTCCTTGGTGCTGAACTGAAAAGGACAGCTTCGCAAAAACGGAACGTATTTTACAGTAGGCAGCGGAACCATTAATTGAAATGCAATCAAATGTCTCAGTATTTCCGACATAATAACTCATGTTATTATGCTCATAACATTTAGTAATATTTACTTACCATAATTCACAATTAATGCAAAAACAACGCATGCCCTTGTCATTTTTGCTGATGAGAGACGATGAGACGTTGTGAAGCACAGTGAATTTCCCTTAATGAATGAATATAATATTTAGATCAGCAGTGCATCTGTGGCTGCATTTATGTGTTTTTCCTTCTTTCTGCAACGTTTGCCTTGCTCCGCCGTCGTCTCAGGTACTGCTTAATGCCGCATCACTCGATTTATATGAATTTGTGGGTAGGAAATGACATCACCGAAAATAAACTGCCCCCCCCCCCGCGCAAACCTTTTGCATATGAGCACCTAAAAGGTTTCACGATCTACAGTAAGGCAACTCGGGAAAATTGTTACTTTGATTCGAACGTATTTGCAGCTTTTACTTCAATTTCATATAAAATTATAGAAAAAAGGGCAAGGTGAAAAATCACTGCATCGCATAACGTATAGTTACTTAGGGTAAGGAACTGCAAAACCCACTTCAATTAAGCAGTTAACCTTGACAAACGTCAAATTATATGTGATTCTTTTGATAATGGTTCTGAAAAGGAGCATGGTACGTGTGGACCAGTAATTAAATTTCTTCACCAAGCGTAGTGCCATTAGTGATTGGAAAGTTAGGTTCGATGTACAGAACCGATTCTGTCGAGCTCGAGTGAGTTCTCCAGTAACGGTGGATCTTGATGAATAACGAACAACATAAAAACAAAAGAGATTTGCGAGTGTTTCCCAAAAGCCTTCGTTATTCCAGAATTAACGAACAAACTACAGTTACACTTTGCTGGCTTCTCCCCAGTCTCCACACAGACTTGAGAACAGGAAGATCGATCCCCCGTGTTTCTATGGTGAAATATATGTTAGGTATATTATTGTAAAACGCATTTGTAAAAAAAAGAAAACAAAAAAACCCACAATAAATTATTAACAAAAAAACTATAATTTAAGACCACAACAAAGTAACCTATTGAAATACAGTGTAGCGCAGGTGAGATTTGCCTATACTGTATAGCCTATAACCCGAATTCCGGAAAAGTTGGGACGTTCTTTAAATTTGAATAAAATGAAAACTAAAATACTTTCAAATCACATGAGCCAATATTTTATTCACAACAGAACGTAGATAACATAACAAATGTTTAAACTGAGAAAATTTACCATTTTATTCACAAAATGAGCTCATTTTAAATTTGATGTTTGCTACAGGTCCCAAAATAATTGGGACAGGGGCATGTTTAAAATTTAGGTGATCAGTCATCATTGTTGACACACCACAGCACAAAACAAAAAAATATGGCCTCTGCATTTAGCCCATATGAGACATTGTGACATAGCAGGGGACAGCTATTTCAACATCCAGGGAGCAGTACCTTGCTCAGGGTACCTCAGTGGTGCCTTGTTGGTCAGGGATTCAAACCAGCAATCTTTCAATTACAAGTGCGCTTCCCTAACTATTAAGCCACCACTGCCCACAATGGTGTAGCGTCTCATCTTCTTTTCAGAACAAATTGAAGACATCTGGGCATAAAGGTTATGAGTTTCTGGAGGTTTGGTGTTGGAATTTGGTCCCATTCTTGCCTGATATAGGTTTCCAGCTGCTGAAGAGTTCGTGGTCGTCTTTGACGTATTTTTCATTTGATGATGCGTCAAATGTTCTCTATAGGTGAAAGATCTGGTTTCTCTGAATCTTTTGATGATGTTATGCACTGTAAATGATGAGATTTGCAAAGCCTTTGCAATTTGATGTTGAGGAACATCGTTTTTAAAGTATTCCACAATCTTTTTACGCACTCTTTCACAGATTGGAGAGCCTCTGCCCATCTTTGCTTCTGAGAGACTCTGTCTGTCTAAGACATCCCTTTTATAGCTAATCATGTTAGAGACCTGATATCAATTAACTTAATTAGTTGCTAGATGTTCTCCAAGCCAAATCATGCTCCCGTGCCAACTTTTTTGGGACCTGTGGCAGCCTCGGTGTGTCCGGCGCCAGAATGTAGATGTGGTGTTTCTTTCTTGTAAAAAAGAACAATGGCGAGCAGCAATAGGAAAAGGAAACAATATTTCTCAAAAGAAATATAAAAACTTATTGTGGGGGTATAGCTAAAAATAAGTTTTAATAAAACAGTTACTGCAACAGTGGGCAGCCTAGCACACACAACAACAACAGTACAGCATCAGTCAGGGGAAATTGTTAGAGGTCCCAAGGACTTGTGTAGGCATTGGAATCACATCTTTCACTTGCCCAACGCACACTCTAAAACAGTTTGGGCTCTTTGGTTTGCAGTGTTTTACCTTTCCTCAGCCATGGTTTGGGGATTCAACCCTTGAATTGGCAGATATTTGCTAAGAGGATACCCAATGTCTCCCAATAACCAGCCACTAGCAAACGTACCATGCTTTGCCATTTGTCAAACTCCAAAGCTGGACCAGATATAAACACCATATGTGTCCTAGGCCATTTGGCCACAATTTCTGTAAAATGTTGTGTTATATCACCAGGGCATTGAACCCTTTTCAACAGGTGTAGATGGAATTCAAGAGACTATGTAATCCACTGTACAGCCACAGAAAAAATTAGGAATGCCTCTGTGAATTTATATATATATATATACACTCACCTAAAGGATTATTAGGAACACCTGTTCAATTTCTCATTAATGCAATTATCTAATCAACCAATCACATGGCAGTTGCTTCAATGCATTTAGGGGTGTGGTCCTGGTCAAGACAATCTCCTGAACTCCAAACTGAATGTCAGAATGAGAAAGAAAGGTGATTTAAGCAATTTTGAGCGTGGCATGGTTGTTGGTGCCAGACGGGCCGGTCTGAATATTTCACAATCTGCTCAGTTACTGGGATTTTCACGCACAACCATTTCTAGGGTTTACAAAGAATGGTGTGCAAAGGGAAAAACATCCAGTATGCAGCAGTCCTGTGGGCGAAAATGCCTTGTTGATGGTAGAGGTCAGAGGAGAATGGGCCGACTGATTCAAGCTGATAGAAGAGCAACTTTGACTGAAATAACCACTCGTTACAACCGAGGTATGCAGCAAAGCATTTGTGAAGCCACAACACGCACAACCTTGAGGCGGATGGGCTACAACAGCAGAAGACCCCACTGGGTACCACTCATCTCCACTACAAATAGGAAAAAGAGGCTACAATTTGCACGAGCTCACCAAAATTGGACAGTTGAAGACTGGAAAAATGTTGTCTGGTCCTGATGAGTCTCAATTTCTGTTGAGACATTCAAATGGTAGAGTCAGAATTTGGTGTAAACAGAATGAGAACATGGATCCATCATGCCTTGTTACCACTGTGCAGGCTGGTGGTGGTGGTGTAATGGTGTGGGGGATGTTTTCTTGGCACACTTTAGGCCCCTTAGTGCCAATTGGGCATCATTTAAATGCCATGGCCTACCTGAGCATTGTTTCTGACCATGTCCATCCCTTTATGACCTCCATGTACCCATCCTCTGATGGCTACTTCCAGCAGGATAATGCACCATGTCACAAAGCTCTAATCATTTCAAATTGGTTTCTTGAACATGACAATGAGTTCACTGTACTAAAATGACCCCCACAGTCACCAGATCTCAACCCAATAGAGCATCTTTGGGATGTGGTGGAACGGGAGCTTCGTGCCCTGGATGTGCATCCCACAAATCTCCATCTGCAACAGCACGCTCAACTGATATTGCAGCACTGGCACTGTTCTGTTCCCTTCCACGGAGAGGGATACAGCTACCAGGGCCATCCCTCTCTGTTAAAATGGAGAGCTGGACAGTAGAGCCCTGCGCGGGACTATTTTTTTAATCCCGCTCCCGCCCACTCCCGCTGAATTTCTGACCATTACCGCCCACTCCCGCTGAATTTCTGACGATTCCCGCCCAATCCCGCCCGCTGTCTCTGTCACTCCCGCCCGCTCCCACCCACGACAATCTAAAACCCGCCCAATCCCGTGAGATTTGCGTTGGGTCCCACGGGACCCGTGGGATCCCGCTCCCAATGCAGGGCTCTACCTGGGAGTACAGCAACGGGGCAGTGTGCCGCCTCAATCCTGAAGTGCCAGATTTGTGCCCGTTGTACACTATTGCTTTGCCGCACTTCACACAACACACAAAGTTCAGCTCTTTACCCTCTTTGTTTGTTACAATTTTAAAGTTTTTCCATATCTCCGATTTCCCCAGTTTTAGTTTTGTTTTATATTCTCCCTTTGCAATTTTATTAACAACATCAGCTGCATCCTCCATCCTGCTAAGCTAACAATTTTGGGACCCGCTGTCTATTTTTATCCCGCCCGCTATCTCTGTTGCTCCCGCCCACGACAATCTAAAACCCGCCCAATCCCGTGAGATTTGCGTTGGGTCCCGCGGGACCCACGGGATCCCGCTCCCAATGCAGGGCTCTACTGGACAGATCATATCAATATGGGCCAACATTTCTAAAGAATGCTTTCAGCACCTTGTTGAATCAATGCCACGTAGAATTAAGGCAGTTCTGAAGGCGAAAGGGGGTCAAACACCGTATTAGTATGGTGTTCCTAATAATCCTTAGGTGAGTGTATATATACATGAGAAACTATCAGATAAGTTAACGGTCATCTCTGGCATTAAAATGTCATTTCCGCCCTTTACCTGGCTGGTTTCTGGTCGTTCCCAGTGTCTGTTGTGTCACCTTATTCTTGTGTACTGCTGTCTTAGAAATTTTGAACCTGGAAGCAGCCTGCTGCTCAGCGTAGCCTTCTGCCAGCAGAACCACAATTTTACTAGGATACAGAGTGGTCTCAATTTTTTCTGCAGCTGTATGTCTGTGATGGCGTGAAAAGTTTTGTACACAGCAGCTTTTCTGAGGTCATGTGCATCACCTACGGTCTGCAAGCATCCACTGGTGGCATAGACAGACAGAACTGTTAGAAGCTGCACAGTGGGACTGAGGGCAAAATTCCAGTGTATTCCTCTTTTCAATTTATACTGTACCAGACCAAGGAGGCTCATTTCACCCCAGTCCAGCTGGTATTTGTCTATTAATAGTTTATTACTTAGATGTGAGTTCATGTCCACCCACCTAACAGCATTTAGACCAGCAACTTGGCTTCTTGGATTCTCAAACATCATCTCTGGTTAAGTTGCGGAATGCTCTGGATAGCTGCCATCGTTGTTGCTGGTAGTAAGGGGTGATTCACATTTCCATTTTAAAGGATGTGAGTGAATACATAGCAAGTTTGATTGGTTAGCTCATTATGTGCCAGTGTTGTTCAGAATTTATTAATTGTGCCTCATTCCATTCATGAATTGTAATTTAGATTGAATTGGTCACACTCCACAAGATGTTCAATTGGAATTTGAATGGGGCGGTCTGGCAACAATTTTTAACACAATGTTAAAAATTGAACCCAAGATTATCAGAGATTTTATAACATTTGAAGCATTGCTAATCCTCTTGGTGTCCAACCCGCCCATCTATTTTCTTATAGTTTATAGACCACCGGGAACATACATTTCATAATGTGACCTTCTTGTCTAGTACACATGTTAATGAAGTCATGCATGACTTCAATACAGTGGTTAGGCAGATTTAGGAAAACTTCTTATCACTAAATGCTCAGAAAACTGAGGTTCTGTTGTTCGGAGGTAGGTCTGCAGATAGGAATAGTATAATCTCTGCACCTCACTCCAAAGGGCTGAACCCTCAGCAGCTCAGCCCGTAACCTAGGTGTCATCTTAGATACAAGCCTCTCATTTAAGTCACATGTAAATGCAGTATCGAAGGGATTGCTGGGATTGCTGCGAGGATTGCTGGGATTGCTGCGAGAGAGTGGTGTTGAGCTGCAGCGATTGTTTGGGATTGTTTTTTTTTGGAGTGTTTTGAGTGTTTGTGTGCTTTACCTGTTTACGTGGGTGGCTGTTTATTTCTATTTATTGTTCTTATTTCGGTCAGCGTGAGTGCTTGTCTGTCCTGTCTGTTAATCAACAGCGCGATTATTACCGACAGAGAGCTGCGGGTGTCGCGTGCGCGGCGTTTTTCTGTCCGCGTTTAAACTCCGTAACAAACACCCGCGGGGCGATTATAACTAATAACATCTAACGTCGGTATCGCTACCAAGCGTCGGAAAAGGACAGTTGCTCCTGAGCTTTGCTCGGTCGCCAGTCGGGGCCGGGAGGACATTTTCCACTTTTTTCCCGCTCCGGCAGTAGCCTGCTGTGAGGGGGTTTTTGTGGTTTTTCGACCTCCCAAGAGCAACTTCGATTTCGCCTTGTTTTTAGTTCATACTTGGTTCAGGCAGAAGTTCTTCTGGTAAGTAGTAGTAAGTTTATCAGGTTTAAAATTTTTAATAAAATAATAATTAAGTTCCGTTTTAACACAAGTAATAACTTATTTTAGTGTACTCCGCACGTTACTGCATTTATTGTTACGCAAATTAATCTTTATAGTTAAATACACTATATAAATTTACTGGGCTGGGAGTACGGGGTCATAGTGAGTTAGTTAATTATGGGGCCAGCTCAGTGTTGCGTTTGCAAGATGTTTGCCCTTCTGGACGTTAGTGTCCAGTCGGACTTCATCTGCGAGCGATGTAAGCTAGTGGACTCACTCATGGTCAAGGTTCGCGACCTTGAGGAGCAACTGGCTCGCATCCAATGCAACAGTGAGTTAGATGAGCTAGTTGATACGCCGTTTAGGGAGACGGTGTGTACGCCACTAACGGGGGGGAGGGAGAATGAAGAGCAGAGAGGTCGAGAGAGCTGGGTGACCGTAGGTCGTAGACGCAGGAAAAGGCGTACACACGTTACAGAGGCGGCATCACCTGAGGTGTCTGTGTCTAACAGGTTTCAGGTGCTTCCAGCTTTAGAGCCGGAAGGGACTGGGGAAGCAGGTGGGCCCTTGGGCACTGAGGAGCCCCCTCCCCCCAGAAAGAGGGAGGTTGTGGTAGTGGGGGATTCAATTATTAGGGGAGTAGACAGTTATGTGTGCACGCGTGATAGAGGGTCCCGTACGGTGTCTTGCCTGCCTGGTGCCCAGGTAGGAGACCTTCCAGATCGTGTGGACAAGCTTTTGGCCCCAGCTGGGGTGGATCCAGTTGTCGTGGTGCATGTTGGCACCAACGACATAGGCAAGGGTAGAAGGGCTGTTCTGCAGGATAAATTTATAGAAGTCGCCAATAAGCTTAGAAGCAGAACGTCCATGGTGGTATTTTCCGAAATACTCCCCGTGCCACGCGCAAGTGAGGCTAAGTTAGCTGAGATAAGGAGATTAAATGCGTGGCTAAAAGGATGGTGTAGGAAAGAGGGGTTTAGGTTTATGGGGCACTGGAGGACCTTCTGGAACAGGTGGGACCTGTTCAAGCCGGATGGGTTGCATCTGAACCGGAGGGGAACCAGTGTACTGGGAAGGCGTATTTGTAGAGTAGTTGAGGAATGTTTAAACTAGGGACTGGGGGGGCAGGGAGGTTAGTTAAGTATGTAACTGGGGGGAAACGGAAAGCCCAAAAAAATCATATTATAAGTAGGCACTGTAATAAGCCTACCCTTTGTTGTCTGTATTTAAACGCCAGGAGTATTAGGAATAAAATTCATGATTTAGAGGCTCTTATCTCATCGGACTCTTATGATATTATAGCAATAACTGAAACGTGGTTGAGTGATAAGGATGGACAAGAATATAATATGGATGGTTACACATTGTTCCGTAAAGACCGTATAGGTAAGAAGGGAGGTGGTGTTGCAGTATATGTAAAGGAAATCTTGCAGGCAAGGGAGCTTACTGATATAAGTAAAAGTACGGAAGCTATATGGGTAAAATTAGATGCTACAAACTCAAATAGCCTAATTGTCGGTGTTTGTTACAGAGCACCCAATGTAGCTGCTGAGGAAAGCAGATTGTTATACAGTGATATTAGGATTATGAGCAATAAAAATGATGTGGTAGTTATGGGTGATTTTAATCTACCGGGGATACAGTGGGACATTGTTGCTGGCTCTTCTGAAAATGAACTTGAGATGGTGGAATTAGTACAGGATTGTTTTTTTACTCAGTTTGTTAACACCCCTACCAGGGGAGATGCCATTCTTGATCTTGTTTTGTCTAATAACCAGGACAGGATTGGTAAATTAGATGTTTTAGAACCACTTGACAGTAGCGATCATAACATGGTTAAATTTGAGGTTAAGTTTAGTGCCCGAAGAGCAAAGTCCAAATCAAAAATATATAATGTTAGGAAGGCTAACTTCAATTGTATGAGATTAAAACTAGAAACCGTGAACTGGATGGAGTTAAATAACAAAACTGTTGAAGAGGCATGGGAATTTTTTAAAAGCACATTATTGCAAGTACAAGAGGACTTCATACCTGTTTCTAGCAAGAATAAATCTAGGAAATTCCAACCTAGGTGGTTTAATAGGGACATAAAGTATAAAGTAAGGAGGAAAAGGGCTTTGTTCCAGAGATGGAAAATAACTGATGATGACATAATAAAGCAAGAGTATCTAAATCTACAGGCTGAATTAAAAAATGACATTAGACGAGCTAAAAGGAATGTCGAAAGGAAGATCGCATTGGAGGCTAAGGATGACGTTAAAAGTTTCTTCCAGTATTTTAACTCTAAAAGAGCTCTAAAAGCTGAAATTACTAATCTGCAGGATAGTAAGGGTCTTATAATTGAAAACGACATTGACATAGTAAATGAGTTCAATGATAGTTTTGCACGGGTATTCACTGTCGAGGACACTAGTAACTTACCAGTTCTTATTACTAATTCAACATCGTCTATAACTAATATATATATAACTGAAGCTGATGTTTTGCAAAGCCTAGCTAAGCTCAAAATAAATAAATCACAGGGCCCTGATGGCATCTTACCTATAGTGTTAAAAGAGATGAGGGATATTATTTGCCGACCCTTAACATTACTGTTTCAAAAATCCTTATCTGAAGGTGTGGTACCTTCTGATTGGAAGCATGCCAACATAACGCCCATTTTCAAAAAAGGGGATAGAAGTAATTTGTCAAACTATAGGCCAATCAGTCTAACTTGTATAACTGGTAAAGTTATGGAGGCTATAATCAAAGAGAAAATGGTAGATTACCTGGACTCAAATAACATTTTGAGGGATAGCCAGCATGGATTTAGGAGAGGTAGATCCTGTTTAACAAATCTGTTGGAGTTTTTTGAGGAAGCTACTCAGGAAGTTGATGATAAGAAGGCCTATGATGTCATCTATTTAGATTTCCAAAAGGCTTTTGATGTTGTTCCCCACAAGAGGCTCTCACTTAAACTCAAAGCGACAGGTATTTTAGGAACTGTAGCGACTTGGATTGATAACTGGTTAACGGATAGGAAGCAGCGAGTAGTTATAAGAGGCTCGATGTCACAGTGGGCCTGCGTTCATAGTGGGGTACCGCAGGGTTCAATTTTAGGACCACTTTTGTTCCTAATTTACATAAATGATATAGACACCAATATATACAGTAAACTGGTGAAATTTGCAGATGACACCAAGGTGGGTGGTGTAGCAGATACTGAACTAGCGGCTCAGCAGCTACAGCGGGATCTTAATTTAATTAGTGACTGGGCTGACACCTGGCAGATGAAATTTAACATAGACAAATGTAAGGTACTCCATGTAGGGAGCAGAAATATAAAGTACAGGTATTTTATGGGACCTACTGAAATAAAGGTAGCTGATTATGAGAAAGACCTTGGTGTGTATGTTGATGCTTCCATGTCTCATTCTCGCCAGTGTGGGGAAGCAATAAAAAAGGCCAATAGGATGTTGGGGTACATCTCCAGGTGTGTGGAGTTTAAGTCAAGGGAGGTAATGCTAAGATTATACAATTCCTTGGTGAGACCTCACCTAGAATATTGTGTACAGGTTTGGTCACCATATCTTAAAAAGGACATAGCGGCCTTAGAAAAGGTGCAGCGTAGGGCCACAAGAATGATTCCTGGTCTTAGAGGAATGTCATACGAGGAAAGGTTATTTGAGCTAAATCTGTTCAGCCTCAAGCAAAGGAGACTGAGGGGGGACATGATCCAGGTCTATAAGATTCTAACAGGTTTGGATGCTGTTCAACCGAATAGTTACTTCAGCATTAGTTCAAATACAAGAACTCGTGGCCATAGGTGGAAATTAGCGGGAGAACATTTCAAACTGGATTTAAGGAAGCACTTCTTTACACAGCGTGTAGTCAGAGTATGGAATAGTCTTCCTGATAACGTAGTGCAAGCTGAATCCTTGGGTTCCTTTAAATCAGAGCTAGATAAGATTTTAACAACTCTGAGCTATTAGTTAAGTTCTCCCCAAGCGAGCTCGATGGGCCGAATGGCCTCCTCTCGTTTGTATAGTTCTTATGTTCTTATGTTCTTATGAAGGCATGCTTCATACAGCTACGCCAAATCGCCAAACTGTGACGATTTCTTACTATTCAAGACAATGATAAATTGACACATGCCTTTGTATACAGTGGGTTAGACTATTGCAATGCTCTATTATCTGGCAGCACACACTGCACACTGAATACCTTGCAGCATATTCAAAATGCAGCAGCTCGAATTGTCACCAGGAGCAGGAAGTTTGAACACATAACCCTTGTTCTTAGTTCCCTGCATTGGCTTCCTGTTAGGTTTAGAGCTGACTTCAAAGTTCTCCTACTTACATATAAAGCACTTAATGGTCTACACTGTAAAAAAAATCTGTTCAATTTACGGTAAATTACTGGCAGCCGTGGTTGCCAGAATTTCACTGTAAAAATTACAGTAATACTGTTTAATGTAATACAGTACATATTATTATTCTGTATAATATACGGTTTAAATCTGTAGTTTTCCAGACATTTTCATATTAAAATATTGTGTTTTTTTAATCTAAAACTAACAGCTAAAAACCATAAAAACTGCAAAACGTAGCTGTAAAATGTACAGGTGTAGATTTTCCACTGTATTGTAGTATCTGTTGATTCCAGCCATGATGCCATGTCACAAATGCAGTCCAGTTAAAGCAATTTTATTCATAACCCTTAACAGGACTGTGAATCACACCAATCATCACAACACCTGCTTGTATAACAACATACAAGAACAAGCATTACTTCTAACTGGAGGAACAGGAGGAGGGTCACTGTACGAACAATGGGAACTACACATCTTGGGTAATTTATACACAGTCAAACACACGGGGATAAAGCTTAAACTTAAGCAGGGCACCAGTACAGAACACACAATGCATAGAACCTGGAACATTAACTACATGCATAACATAGACAGCGGCCATTGTCAGCACGACAGTGCGGCATGCTGGGACACATGCAAATAGGCCAGACGGCGCTTGGCTCACCCACACTACAGTATAAATTCTACTATAAAATTACAGGAGCACTGTTTAATGTATAACAGTATACCTTGTGCCCATAAACTGTAGAACTACATATGTAAAACTGTATTTTAACACGTATTCTCATGTCATTATCATGTTACAGATTATACCAGTAACTGAAGCAAAAAATTAATCCATGTTACAATTAAACTAGTATTTTACCTGATTGATATTTACAGTATTTTCCCGTTATCATCTAAGGTATTTTACAGTATTTTTTACTGCATTTAAAAAAAAACTCTAACAATGTATTAAATACAGAAATAATTTGTATTTACATTTACTGTTCTTTTTCTATATATGACGGTATTTTACCTGATTGTTTTTTACGGTATTTTTCCGTCGCCATTTAAGGTATTTTTACAGTGTAGCTCCTGCCTACCTGCCAGAATTACTTCAAGTTTACAAGCCACATCATCCACTCAGGTCACAGAATGCAGGTTTCCTTGTCGTTCCACATATAAATACAGTGAGAGTGGGCGGTAAAGCATTCTGCTACAGGGCCCCTAAATTGTGGAATGGTTTACCAGCCTTTGTTCGGGATTATCTTTAAATCTCGACTGATGACCCATTACTTCAGTTTAGCTTACCTGCGACCTACCACACCATAACTATGGCTGCTGGTGCTGCTGTACATGTCATTTTTATCTGCTATGCTTGTCTGTTTATGTGTCAACGCATGTTCTGACCATCCATGCTCTTTGCCTTCCCACATGTCCGGGTGGTGCCCGGGGTGGGCACCATCTGACCTGGAATCCTGGTTCAGTCACATGAAGGGGTGACATCGCAAATGGGCCATACAAACTATATCATCGTGGGTGCAGCCTTCAGTGCTACCTGGCATAGCCCAACGAGGAGAAAAGACCTTGGCCACCCTTCAAAGGCCAACATGGATAATGGGCTCATTGATGGACTTTGCCTTCATTCTTAATTCCAGTTTAAACCTTTTAGCAAGCATGTCTACTCTTTTCTGTTTTCGGTAATGTCAGTATGCCCAGGGGCGGTTGGCAGCCAGTTGACCTTGGACCCACAGAGGTTTTTCTTTTCCCTACTTGGGAGTTTTTGGTTCCTCTCCTCCATTGTCTTCTGGATTTCTTTATTCAATTTCTTTATTTCCTTTTTTTTCCAGTTCTGTATCTCACTCTACTTCTGTTTTATGTATCACAACACAACCCTGTAAAGCACTTTGGGACAACTGCAACATTTTTATTTGAAATTTTCAGGCTAGAAGTGGAACTACTATATATCATTGCAATGTTTACGTTAGACCTTCGTCCAATCAGGTTAGGAAAATATGAAATGGTCTTATCTGGGCAGTGCCAACATCAGAACAAATCTGATGATCAGACCCAAGATTTTCACATGGGCCACAGGGAGGGGGGATGGCAATGCACATAGGGCTGGTTGATTTTCATCGAAAACCATACCTCTTTGTTTTTAGGCAGAATAGCAATGCACAATATATACACATTCTGGCTAATTTATTAGATACACCTGTTCAACTGCTTGTTGAAACAAATTTCTAATCAACCAATCAGATTACCTCATCCAGAGACAGAAGACCAGAAAAACACCTTATGTCAAAAAGAAACTGGGTCCTATCTTCCTGCAGATGTTTAACAGATCCTTGGAGATCTGTGAAGTCCCCTTCTGCTTCAAATGTTGCACCATTGTCCCTTTCCCCAAGAAACCCTCCATCATGGGACTGAATGATTACAGGCCTGTCGGTCTGACATCTGTGATCATGAAATCCTTTGAATGACAGGTGTTGGCCCACTTAAAGGACATCACAGGACACCTATTGGACTGCCTGCAGTTTGTCTACCAAGCAGGGGTGGCTTTCTCGAAAGTGATTGATCTTAGTGAATAATGAACCAGATAAAGAACGACGTAAAAAACGAGTGAGTCTACGTGCATTTTACATAACCCATTGTTATTTCAGAATTAACAAATTAACTTTAAGTGGTTTAACTTTGGTGGCTCCTCCCCAGC
Source organism: Paramormyrops kingsleyae (assembly GCF_048594095.1). Lineage (NCBI taxonomy): Eukaryota > Metazoa > Chordata > Actinopteri > Osteoglossiformes > Mormyridae > Paramormyrops > Paramormyrops kingsleyae. Next base: position 31,060,251 of record NC_132815.1, on the reverse strand, counting down.
TTCCGCATGAGAAAAGCAGACTATTGATAACAGGAACATCGATTTCATGTATTTTAATGGTGAAATACATCATATTATTGTCACACCAGACATATGGAAATGTAAAAAAATAAAACCAATGATGAGCAGCAATAGGAAAAGGAAATAATATTTCTCAAAAGAAGCCTTAAAACAACTTATTGAGGAGATGGTGAAAATCATATATCATATAAAAATCATATATTTTAATAAAATAAACACTTCATTTATGTACCTTAAAAGGTACAATTACCTACAGCTAAGGGTACAATTGAGGATACAGCCCCAGTGACAAGCAAAGGTACAAATTTTTACCCTTTTTCTGAGAGTGAAGGCACCAGAATCACATCTTTTACATGCCTAAAGAACGCTCTACAGCAGTGTGTGTTCTTTGGTGTCCTCAGTCATGGTTTTGGGATTCAACAGTAGAGTCAGTAGGTATTCGCTAAGAGGATACCTGCTGTGTTACAATACTCAGCCACCAGCAAACACACCATCCTTTGCCATCTGACACACTCCAAACCTGGACCTATATATCATGTACTGTATATTTAAAATATTCTTCATGGTTGCATATCACTTGGACATTTAGATCTAGTACATTTAGATCTAATAACCCTTTTTGACAGGTGCAAGTATGATTCAAGGGGCTGCAAATATGTATAGGGTAGAGAATTCCATCCGCTGCTCCTACAATGCCAGGTATGGCAGTATGTATATATTTACCTTATATATGTACCAATGAGTAAACTTTATATTTGTATGATTGTATGTTAATAATTAAGTAATTGCCTATTCTTTTTATTAATTTATTTATTATATATATATATTTTTTTTTATTATTTTTATTTTATTATGTAATTGCCTATTCTAACAATATGCATTTGTTTTATGTCATCCCTCTAATTCCTTTTCCATGTGCATATATATTGTTTTTGCATATTTAACTGTTTATATGTGTTACTATTTGTGAGGAGTCTGCATGCAGTAGTTTTTCCATGGGCTGACAGAAGGATACAGTTTTGATCAGGTTACTTGATAGTCCCCCACAATGGAGTGAGGTTGCGAAAGCAATTAAGAAGGCAAGGGCTGCTTCAGCTCCTGGACCAAATGGAGTTCCATATCGGCTATACAAAAATGCCCCCGACATCTTGGTGTTTCTCTGGAAGCAAATGAAAGTGGTGTGGACAAAGCAAACCATCCCAAAAGCATGGCGGAGAGCAGGGAGAGTGATGATACCCAAGGAAAAGGATGCCACAAACATCCACCAGTTCCGCCAGATCAATCTCCTGAATGTTGAAGGGAAGCTCTTCTTTAGCATTGTTGCGCAAAGGATGACAACTTACCTAAAACAGAATGGCCTGATTGACACAACGGTGCAGAAGGCTGGGATACCAGGCTTCTCAGGGTGCTTAGAACATACAAGCATCATATGGCACTAAATCCAATCTGCAAAATGGGAAGGAAGAGACCTGCATGTCTTATTCCTGGATTTAGCTAACGCTTTTGGATCTGTCCCCCACTCATTTGGGCAGCCTTTGATTTCTTTCATATACCAAAGAACATCACGGACCTGGTCAGAAATTACTTCCAGGTTTTGCAATTTTGCATAACAACAACAGAGTATACAAGATCATGGCAATTACTGGAAGTGGGAATAATGGCAGGGTGTACAATCTCCCCGTTAGCCTTTACCATGGCGATGGAGGTGATCATCCAGGCTTCCAAGTGGGTGGTAGGAGGAGAACGCCTGCAGGATGGACAGCGACTACCACCTATTCGTGCCTACATGGATGACCTGACCACCCTGACCTCCACCATTCCATGCACCAGATGAGAAAGCTTCATGAGAACATAACATGGGCTCGTATGAAGTTTAAACCCACCAAGTCTAGGAGTATATCCATCATCAGAGGAAAACTTATAGACCAGAGATTCTACATTGGTGAAACACCCATTCCATTGGTGTCAGAGCAACCAGTCAAGGGCCTGGGACGATGGTACAATCAAAGTCTTATAGACTCAGATCAGAGCAATCAAATAAGGGAGGAAACCATCAAAGGCCTTATCACCATAGGCAAGCTGAAACTGTGGTGTCTGCAGTTTGGACTTCTCCCCCGCCTGATGTGGCCCCTAACAATCTACGAGGTCTCAATCACCAAAGTCGAGAAACTGGAGAGAACCATCAGCTCATATATCAAGAAATGGCTTGGCCTCCCACAGTGCCTCAGCACTATCGGCTTGTACGGACGTAATGCTTTGGAACTGCCAGTCTCCAGCATCACTGAAGAATATAAATGTACTAAAGTGAGACTGGACATGACTCTGTCTGAGTCTAATGATGCAGCAATACGAGCAGCTGCACCCAGACTAGCAACTGGGAGGAAATGGACTCCATCAGAGGCTGTGGAGCGAGCAAAATCTGCTCTTAGGCATGGAGACATCGTAGCGCAAGTACAACAGGGAAGAACAGGACTTGGATTTGGTGCAAGTCGACCAACTTGGCACAAGTTTAAACTCAAAATAAATAAATCGCAGAGGCCTGATGGCATCTTACCTTTAGTCTTGAAAGAGATGAGGGATATTATTAGCCAACCTTTGACTTTAATATTCCAGAAATCGTTATCTGCGGGTGTGGTACCATCAGATTGGAAGCATGCTAATATAACACCCATATTCAAAAAAGGGGATAGAAGTAATCCAGCAAACTATAGGCCAATCAGTTTAACTAGCATTACTGGAAAAATAATGGAAGCTATAATTCAAGTGAAAATGGTAGATTACCTAGATGCAAATAACATTATAAAGGATAGCCAACATGGATTTAGGAGAGGTAGATCCTGCTTAACGAATTTGCTTGAGTTCTTTGAGGAAGCTACAAGTGAAATTGATCACAAAAAGGCCTATGATGTGATTTACTTAGATTTCCAGAAAGCCTTTGATGTTGTCCCCCACAAACGGCTCTTGTTAAAGCTTAAAGCTGCAGGAATTTTAGGAACTGTGGCAGCTTGGATCAAAAACTGGCTAACTGATAGGAAGCAGCGAGTAGTTATTAGAGGCACTATGTCACAGTGGGCCTCCGTTTATAGTGGGGTACCGCAGGGTTCAATTTTAGGACCACTATTGTTCCTAATTTACATTAATGATATTGACACGAATACATACAGTAAACTGGTTAAATTTGCAGACGACACTAAGGTGGGCGGGGTAGCAGATAGTAATCTAGCAGCAGAGAGGCTTCAACGGGATCTGGATTTAATTAGCGAATGGGCTGATACTTGGCAGATGAAATTTAACACAGATAAATGTAAGGTAATCCATGCAGGGAGCAGAAATATACAGTACAGATATTTTATGGGTTCCACTGAAATAAAGGTAGCGGATTACGAGAAAGATCTCGGTATGTATGTTGATGCTTCCATGTCCCACTCTCGCCAATGTGGGGAAGCAATAAAAAAGGCGAACAGAATGTTGGGTTATATCTCTAGATGTGTGGAGTTTAAGTCAAGGGAGGTGATGTTACACTTATATAATTCCTTGGTAAGACCCCACCTAGAATACTGTGTGCAGGTTTGGTCACCGTACCTCAAGAAGGACATTGCTGCCTTAGAAAAGGTGCAACGAAGAGCTACGAGAATGATTCCTGGTCTTAGAGGAATGTCTTACGAGGAGAGGTTAGCGGAACTGAATCTGTTCAGCCTTGAGCAAAGGAGACTAAGGGGGGATATGATTCAGGTCTATAAGATTCTAACGGGTCTGGATGCTGTTCAGCCAAATGACTATTTCAATATTAGTCTAAATACTAGAACTCGTGGCCATAAGTGGAAATTAGCGGGAGAACATTTTAAAACAAATTTGAGGAAGCACTTCTTTACACAGCGTGTAGTCAGAGTATGGAATAGTCTTCCTGCTATTGTAGTGGAAGCTAAAACCATGGGTTCCTTTAAATCAGAGCTAGATAAGATTTTAACAACTCTGAGCTATTAGCTAAGTTCTCCCCAAACGAGCTTGATGGGCCAAATGGCCTCCTCTCGTTTGTAAATTTCTTATGTTCTTATGTTCTTAAGGCTACACCCACTGAGAGAAGGAAACTGGTAGTGGAGGAAGTTCGGTGCCAAGAGGAGGCAGAAAGAGGTGCAAAGGCAGTATCACAGGTTAAACAGGGACAGTGGACCAGGTGGGTAAACCTAGAACATCGTAAACTCACCTGGAGAGATCTTTGGGAAATGGAAGGAAGCAGACTCGGCTTCATCATCAGAGCCACCTATGATGTTCTTTCAACTCCAAAAAATTTACATCAGTGGAGAGGAGATGACCCTACATGTGCAATTTGCCAAACACCAGCAACATTGAGGCACATCATGACCGGTTGTAAGACCAGCCTGTCCCAAGGCCGTTACACCTGGAGGCATAACCAGGTCCTGCGTCAGCTGGGTAACATCCTGGAAGAAAGGAGAAACATCACTAATGCCCTCCCTCCTCCAATACATGGATTCTCAAACACCACCCATTTTGTGAGAACAGGCGAATGTCCACCAAAAACATTGACAAGAGCGAACACCTCCCTCCTTGACCCAGCCCGGGATTGGAAAATGCAGGTCGACCTTGACCACAAGCTCATCTTTCCAACAGAGATAGTGACAACTACCCTCAGGCCAGACATCATTATGTGGTCAACTTCTCAGAAACTTTTGTATATTCTGGAACTAACGGTACCATGGAAAGCTGCTGTTGAAGAGGCATACGAGTGGAAAAGGTTGAAGTACGCTGAATTAGCTGCCCAGACAGAACAACGCAAATGGCGTACTAAAGTGTTCCCAGTAGAAGTTGGGTGCAGAGGGTTCGTTGCCAAAACTACAACCTGGCTCCTGAAGAGGATGGGGGTGAAAGGACAGGCCCTTCGGCAGGCAGAGAAGTCACTCTCAGAGGCTGCGGACCGAAGTAGCAACTGGCTGTGGATCAAGAGAAAGGACTCAAATTGGCCGACGAGATGACCGTTGAGGGGTAAAGACAGAGGGGAGCACACCTGGGACACTAGGTGTTGCTGCTGAGCCCTCCGGAGGTGTCGTGGGGCTAAATCAGCGAAACACTGAAGATGGAGGGTGCCCACCTGATGACCCCAATGATGTTGTTTTCCCCTCTCCCATTCAGGATATAAAGCAAGAATCCGTGCTGATTATTCAAGGGATTGTTCAATCAAGTCCTAGAAGCTCTAGTGAGCTAGAAGCTGACTGTATGAAATACTCTTCCACCATGGTACACAAAATGACAGTTAAATTATTTATATTTAGGCGACACTTCAAGTGTGACATTCATTATGAATAACAGTGACGCACAGATTTTCACTACTTTAGTTATGAAGGTTTTAAGGAAACGTGTGCTAATAACGATCAATCTTAAGTACTAGTATAAACTACTTAGTGCTAAGAGGCTTTTGGGAAAGCCACCCCTGATCTGGAACATCATTGTCCACATCAGCTTCTAACTCTGAACATCCTCCCTCACCAAAAACATCCTCATCGAGACAGCATGACTTTCTTTCTAACGTGCTCTTGTAATGGATGCACTGGCGTGCACAGATAGAGACGAGGTGGTGCTGAAGCACTTGCCCTTTTGCCCTCAGTCCAAAAAAGTGCCCTTTTGAAAGGCGTGATTTTTTTTTTTTTTTAAAGCTGCGCGATTTAAAAAGGTGTGAAAATAATGGCTTGATTTGTGCCCCTTCTTCAAAGACACCCGAACCCTGTCGCTTTTTCACTGTCACCGTGTCACGTGAACACGCTTGCAGTTCATTTGTTGTGAGGCGTGTAGCAGCGGCATGACATAGGACTACTTGGAGTAGGCATAGTAGGCTAACTATAGCGACTGGGAGCCACGGCGGACAACACGGCAGCTCTTTCCCTTCCCAACCAGTCAGGTAACCCATGAATCGAGTGAAATTATTCTGTTTGCCCTCTAAGACCAACCTGCAATTGTTTTGTTGTGAAGTAGCCTGTCAGAAACTGCACATGACAAACTTTGCCAGCTTGCCCCCTCCATCCATCCATATGGATAAACAAAAAAACGACACATTTAAAATGTAACCTAAACCATTTAGGCAACCCCACTCTCCATCAATTCCGACCTTTTTGCATACACTATTGAAAATATCACGTTATGCTATAGGCTACATGCCGTTAGGCAGAGGGCTCTTTTGAGCCCATTTTTCGTTACAAATTTTAGGATGATCTCACGGAAATCTGTGAATAAATACAAAGTTTTCAAACTGAAGTCAGTGACGGGAAGACATCACACTTTTTAGAGATGGAACTGCAGAAAAACCTAAAACCTTGACATGATTATGAATAATAGAATTATGGACGTTTCTCAGTTTTTGTGGATTAGCCTTTCCATAACTAACGTCAACTACTGTCCTACTTTGGTAAGATTGAAATTAATGTCTTTGACTGTCTTTAGTAGGTGTCTCCTGTGAGAAAGTTAGAACACCGTCCAACTGTCTAAAGATGCAGTCTTTAGCCTAACTGGTTGTTACTGACTCAGCGATGCTCGCAGACATTTACGCACTGTGTTGTGACCTGATTGTGACAGAACAGTGACGTTGTTATTGGTAGTTTGAAGGGTACGGTGTTGGGGGTGCATGTTAAAAGATTTGAGAAGCACTGGTTAGACATGTTAATTTTTTTTGGTGTAACATATTGGCAACATTAACACATTAATTTGCTAAAGGAAAAATAGGCAGTTCCCAATTGCCTGTGAAAACGACCATTCTGCCCTGTTCTTGTAATGACCAGTCAGTCTTATTCGTTCTCATACATTTTGGTCTATTTTTAGAGAATGTTTTGAAATAAAAGTCAAATTGCATTTAACCTGTGCGTTTTTTTTATTATAAAAAGAAAAGGTTTTCCACATATGCAAAAAGTGCCCTTTTTTCCCCCTGGAGCACTTGCCCCCCAAAATGTCTGTGCACGCCACTGAATGGATGTGACAATCTGTGTTAAAGAAAAGAAAAGAAAAACTAATAGTTCAGGTGCATTTTAATGTGTTTTTCATATCTGAAAAGAGACACTTTGAAATGATACTTTAAAATATTTGTTATTCCTCCAGATTCATTACTGCTTAATTAATATTTACTCTGAGATATTTGCAATCGATTATTCCAGCAGAGTAACGTGTTTTGATTGATTGCTCTTGTCTTATGGAACCCGCCTGTAGGGGGCTCGTGTTGCCGACGGCTCGTTCATTACAGTTTGAACCTGAAGCCAGCAACACTGTCTCTCGTTTCAATTCTTTATATTTCCCCTTACAGGTAGGGTGACCACCTCCAGACAGACAAAATGTGGGACAAGTACCAAGTTTAAGTGGGACAATGTGGGACAGGCGTAAAATCTTAAAGCTTAAGATATAATGTCTATATATTTAACTAAGAAACATTAATTATTGCCCTTCAACACCATCAGAAGATTAAGACACTTCCTGACCCAGAAGTAGCCCAAAGTAGGCTACAGTTAAAGGCATAAGCCTATACAAGTCAGAACACTTTTGCAACCTCTTATCTTTATTAGAAAAGACCAAATTAGACAACTGTCCAGAGGACCAGGCATTATACAACTAAAAGTATGTTATTACTTTTGATCACATTAAAATAAAAATAGAAAAGGCACAAAAATATCAGGCCTGACCTGTATAAGTTCAACAAAATATTACAGTATGCATAGGCATATTTCAGCAGAGGTGAGTAAAGAATGTGTGTACTTTTGACAAGTACAAGTATAGATACCTGTGTTTAAAAACACTCTAGTAAAAGTTGAAGTACTGACTCAACTTTTTTACTCAAATTAAAGTGAAAAGTACAGGCTCTAAAACATACTTAAAGTATAAAAGTATAAAGTAACTTTGCGAAGGACAAAACCACCATTTTAGGGAAAAGCTTCCTGGAGTGCAAGCAGAAAAAAATTAAGTGAAATGAATACAAAAAGCTCCGTTGACCAATCTTTTCTAAACACATTCAAAAAATAAAACTGCTGTAAAAGATTGAGGGATTGCAAACTCAATGTGCGCGGTGTTCAAAAAATTTATTGGTATGCAAATAGATATTAGCCTACACATAAATATTATCCATCACAACAGACTTCAAAGCCTAGACAGTAACATTAAAAGCATACCCTATTACTAACTTCTATTTAACAGCAAGAGATCATGTGTAGGACTTTGAGTGCATCTATGTGAGAACTACCCACATCACTGTGTGTGTGTGTTGGGGGGAGAGGGAAGAGAAAGACACAGCCAATGATGTGACGTCTCTGCGGAGTTTCCGGTTCAATCCAATGTGCTGTGATTCCTATAAAACTACGTCGCGTGAGGTCCAGCAATCAGTCGTCATTGCAATAAACTCAATTTTGCCAAGAGCTGTTTTCAGATTATTTTTCATGACCAGTGCAGCCTTCTCTACTCTATTTTTAACAGTGCCACGTGACATCACTGACACATCAGGTTGAAGGTGAAGAACTAGACCTTGGAAACCCTGCTGCTCAACAACACTCAATGGGTGCAGCCCTTGAATGACAAAATTCATGATGACTTTATCAACACTGGCCTGTGACACTCTTCTGGTCTCCCATAGTTTTGGTTGTTTGAAGGCTGGGCCTTCATCTGGCGCTGTGAGCCTTTTGGAAGTGAGGTTTGTGTACCTCTCCAATTGATTTTTGTGTTTTCTCTGGAGGCCAAAAGCAGGCACTCACACACACACACACACACACACACACACACATTAGGACTACATTAAATAATTTTCTTTGAATAATATCTGGCTATACAAGCAACAGAGTATGCTAAATAATATTAGGTTATGGTCAGGGGCGGATTAACGCACAGGCTAGATATGGCTTAAGCCTAGGGGCCCCACGTGTGCCAGCCTGCAAGGGGGCCCCCATTGGCGCGGAGCGGGGCTGGGTTGGGGGGCCAACAGACTACTATAGCCTAGGGGCCTCTGTACACCTTAATCCGCCCCTGGTTATGGTAGTGAAGTGATTATGAGCTTATTTTCAAACTGATAGCTAGCTAACCTAAATGAGTAAACCAAGACACACCGTGTCGCTCCTAGCCGAGTACAGCATTGCAAACGTAGCCGAGCCATTATTACTAAAAACAAGGAATTAACTATCCATGACAAGAAGCATTTCTTACCTCCACATGTTTTTTCAAATTGGAAGGCGAATTCTTGAATGCCAAAAGTTCGTGGCGTTTTGGTAGACACAATTTACAACACATTCTCCAGGAGTCTTTCTTGCTGCCTGCGATTTCAAACATTTCTCTGAGGTAAGGCCAGGGATGCGGGAGGTGCTGCTGGTCTTCACTCGACTCTCCATCGCCCAAGGAATCTCCACTAACACGCTCACCAGTTTTATCAGTCACTTCGCTGAACTTCGCTTCTTGGTGCCACTGTCGCGAACGATATGAATTCCCACCGAGTTGCCGCCTGGTTTTATTTTTTTTTCTCTTACTCGCTTTACGTTCATCGTCTTGTGCGCGTAAAGACAAATGCACCAATAGGATTGTCTTTTCTGTATGTGTTTACATACGTTTCTAAGCATAAACCAATCAGTCACGTTGTCTGCATGGCGCGTATTATTGATACGGAATAGGTAAAATGCGTTGCAAAATGGCATAATAAATATGCCATTTACTGTCTATGATTATGAACAAACACCATTTAAATGCAAGAGTAAAAATCTAGGGAGTAGAAAGTACAGATACTCGTGCTAAAATGTACGAAGTAAAAGTCGAAAGTTGGCAAAAAAAATAAATAGTGAAGTAAAGTATAGATACCCGAAAATTCTACTTAAGTACAGTAACGAAGTATTTATACTTCGTTACTTCCCATCTCTGTATTTCAGTGCAAAATATGAAGGCCTAGCCAATACAAAGTTTTAACAATTTCAGCCCAACATATAGGCTATTATTAAGGCCTTGCAAAAATTCAGTGCAAAAAGGTTTTGATTACAACAGCCATTTGGAATGAAAAAAAAATCCTTCCACCAAACACACATATTTTGCCTATGTGTCAATATCCAGATGGTAGCAGGCCACCAGCATTTCCCAGAACCATGGATAGCACTTTTCTGAAACACAGGAGTAGCAGCATACCAACCAAATATTAAAAACTGGTGTAGTAATATGATCACAAATATACTAGGCTATATAGGCTATTCTAAATTTTACACAAAGAATAGGCTATTCATCTTACCTTAATTCTTCTTCTTGAATTTGTACTTTTTGTCTGACCGCACTGCTTCCAGTAGGGTTTTCTCTTGCAATGAGTAGCTGTAGAAATCCACGCAGCTATATCCAAAGTTGTTCTTGACTTGAATCTCACTCTTGATAAGGTCCACAGAGCACCGGTTTTGCTGGTCAGTCCATGCTGCAGTCATCAGGGAAAACACTCTTTCCACATGTGCATTTGTCACAGGGATGCTGAAGAGAAAGGATCCAAGTACAGTCAAATTTGGTGTGTTTGTGCCTTGAAGCAATGCTGACCACTTCTCCACAACAGGAACTGCTCTCTTTACAACCTCCTGCTGGCGTGGCAAAGTCACAAAGTACTCTTCATAGAGTTCATCCATGTTTAGTTTATCCATCATCTGGAGGATCTTCACCACATCACAGAGGTTGGAGAATGTGAATTCACTCTTGAGTCCTAACATTGCCACATGCTTGTGAAAGTTGCTGTCTGAGAAGTCATAACGTTTTTCAAGGTAGCTCAGTGAAGTACTGTAGAAATTAGACAAGTCCTGCTTGATTGCTGTTGCTTTACAGTGTCGAAACTGCTGGAGAAGAGCACAGGTCTCAACTCCAAAAAAGGAGTCTGCCTGTCTCTGCTGGAGCTTTCTCTGAAGAGTGGAGAGAATGTCATATAACTCACACACAGTTACATTGTCTCCCTCCAACAGCAGAATTATATCATGGAATATCTTCAGTGCATTGTGAAGAAAGGACAGATAGACCTGTAACTCAAGAGGGTGCCCATCACTGTGCTGATCCTTTTCAAAAAGCTTCCATAGCACCTTTGGACAATGTTCCTCTCCTAGTGACAGAAAGTAGGCCTTAACTGCAGGCCAGCTGGCATGAAGCCTTGAGACAGCAGGCCATATACTCAGCCATCTTGTAGGCACATGCCTCAGTAAAGCATGATAGTCTTGATCAACAAATTCAAACAATGATTTCAGTTCTTCTGTGCGCTTTGCAGATGATGAGAAGTGTCTGTAAATCTTGTTAATTGTACATTCAATGTCAATGTCCAGTCTGTCTGCAGCATATTTTGCACCGTTACGCACAATATGAGCCATGCAGTTAGCCTTAATAATGCCTACATTATCTGCCTTCAGCTTTTGATAAACAGATTTGTACTTTCCATAATTCACACTAGCATTATCAGCAGTGTAAGCAGAGATCATCTCCAGTCGTAGACCATTTTCTTTAAGTTTACTTGTTATCTGGTGGTGAATTGATTCTGACGTCTTTGCGCTATCCTCGTAAAAATCAAGAACCCTGTTCATTAACCCAAACTCGGGGGTCCAGTATCTCACTGCCAGTGGGAAAAGCTTGGTGCTTCCGTGGTTGGAAGCATCTGATGCCACTGAAAAAAACGGTGTGTGCGTTCCACCCACGAGCAGAGATGATGTCAGTTCTTGTACACATTTTTCCACTGAGACCGGAGCAAGAACATTGGCTACGATGGATGCTGCTTTGGTGCGGCCACACGACATTTTTTTTGCTATCTCGGAGTCTGGAAATATGACTGGGGCTAATTTGTTACTGCAGTTGGTTGAGCGATATGAATGTGTGTGTTGTACGGCATGATAAATGCTCGTAATCTCTGCTGCAGAAACTTTGTCAAGCTGGGGGTCATTTGTTTTAACAAAAAAAGATTGCACTGATTTGCATGTCTCTTGTTGTCACATTCTATTTCTGTGAGACTCACATGAACCATGTCGCTTCACATTATAGATTCCACCATGCCCCACAGAGAAACTGCTTTTACACAAAGTGCAAAAAGCTCTTTCTGTTTCGCCATCTACCCGGCGCTACTCGGTAAGAAAGCGCGTGTCGCGTATGTTCATTTTGGAGTATGTGGAGAAAATAATAGTGTGAATGTGTTTAAGCTTAAAGGATATTGTGTTTATTAAATGTGCATATGCTTAACTGATGTGTGATAAAGTTAAAGTAAGAGTTAAGTGTATTCAAAGTAAAAGTGCCTTATTTTTCTAACTAGTTTTTTTTTAAAGAGGTAGTACACAATTGAGAGTTACAGTTATTCAAGAGAAGATGTACATTTGTGTTAACTGTTAAAAGAACAGTGCATGTTGTGTGTTGTGCATTGGTGAAATATAATGCATCCATACATTCATTGTAAGTTTGATGAACATGTAATGTTGCGATTTATTCATTACATTTTGAACCTGAAGCCAGCAACACTGTCTCTCGTTTCAATTTTTTATATTTCCCCTTACAGGGGCGTAACACTCTCCACCTGTCTCTCTTTAGTATGTTCTCTCCTTCGTAGCATAACATATTCATATAGTCTATTAATCTAGATTAATCTAATTAATCTAGGAAACGACAACCCAGGTGGTTTACTAAGGAAATTAAGAATAAAGTCAGGAGGAAAAGGGCTCTGTTCCACAATTGGAAAATAACTAATGATTTCAAAATTAAGCAGGAGTATCTAAGTCTACAGGCAGAGTTTAAAAATAACATTAGGCTATCCAAGAGGGATGTAGAAAGAAAAATTGCATTGGAGGCTAAGGATGACATGTTTCTTCCAATATTTTAACTCCAAGAGAGCTCTAAAAGCTGAAATCACTAATTTGCAGGATAGTAAGGGTCTTATAATTGATAACGAAATTGATATAGTAAATGAGTTTAATGATTATTTTTCAAGGGTGTTCACAGTAGAGAACACAAGTAACTTACCACCAATTAATACGAATACAGCATCGTCTATGACCAATATATGTATAACTGAGCCTAGCTAAACTCAAAATAAATAAATCACAGGGCCCTGATGGCATCTTACCTATAGTCTTAAAAGAGATGAGGGATATTATTTGCCGACCCTTAACTTTACTGTTTCAAAAATCCTTTAACTTTAATATTCCAGAAATCGTTATCTGCGGGTGTGGTACCATCAGATTGGAAGCATGCTAATATAACACCCATATTCAAAAAAGGGGATAGAAGTAATCCAGCAAACTATAGGCCAATCAGTTTAACTAGCATTACTGGAAAAATAATGGAAGCTATAATTCAAGTGAAAATGGTAGATTACCTAGATGCAAATAACATTATAAAGGATAGCCAACAAGGATTTAGGAGAGGTAGATCCTGTTTAACGAATCTACTTGAGTTCTTTGAGGAAGCTACAAGTGAAATTGATCACAAAAAGGCCTATGATGTGATTTACTTAGATTTCCAGAAGGCCTTTGATGTTGTCCCCCACAAACGGCTCTTGCTAAAGCTTAAAGCTGCATGGATTTTAGGAACTGTGGCAGCTTGGATCGAAAACTGGCTAACTGACAGGAAGCAGTGAGTAGTTATTAGAGGCACAATGTCACAGTGGGCCTCCGTTCATAGTGGGGTACCGCAGGGTTAAATTTTAGGACCACTATTGTTCCTAATTGACATTAATGATATTGACACAAATACATACAGTAAACTGGTTAAATTTGCAGATGACACCAAGGTGGGCGGTGTAGCAAATACTGATCTAGCAGCAGAGAGGCTTCAACGGGATCTGGATTTAATTAGCGAATGGGCTGATACTTGGCAGATGAAATTTAACACAGATAAATGTAAGGTAATCCATGCAGGGAGCAGAAATATAAAGTACAGATATTTTATGGGTTCCACTGAAATAAAGGTAGCTGATTACAAGAAAGATCTCGGTATGTATGTTGATGCTTCCATGTCCCACTCTCGCCAGTGTGGGGAAGCAATAAAAAAGGCCAGCAGAATGTTGGGTTATATCTCTAGGTGTATGGAGTTTAAGTCAAGGGAGGTGATGTTACACTTATATAATTCCTTGGTAAGACCCCACCTAGAATACTGTGTGCAGGTTTGGTCACCTTACCTCAAGAAGGACATTGCTGCCTTAGAAAAGGTGCAACGAAGAGCTACGAGAATGATTCCTGGTCTTAGAGGAATGTCTTATGAGGAGAGGTTAGCGGAACTGAATCTCTTTAGCCTTGAGCAAAGGAGACTAAGGGGGGATATGATTCAGGTCTATAAGATTCTAACGGGTCTGGATGCTGTTCAGCCAAATGACTATTTCAATATTAGTCTAAATACTAGAACTCGTGGCCATAAGTGGAAATTAGCGGGAGAACATTTTAAAACAAATTTGAGGAAGCACTTCTTTACACAGCGTGTAGTCAGAGTATGGAATAGTCTTCCTGCTAGTGTAGCGGAAGCTGAAACCATGGGTTCCTTTAAATCAGAGCTAGATAAGATTTTAACAACTCTGAGCTATTAGTTAAGTTCTCCCCAAATGAGCTTGATGGGCTGAATGGCCTCCTCTCATTTGTAAATTTCTTATGTTCTTATGCACATGCTCAACTTCATTTGACACAAAAAAGCCCACCTTCCCCAGTGTTTTGTTCAGCAGTGTCAGACAACTCGTTAAGAATCCTGCATCCTAGAATGGGAACCTTCTTAAGTACTACAGTAACAAAGTAACTTAAGTAACAAACTTCTTACTGTTACAAAGCTTTCGGGAAAGCCATCCCAGATAGGGCAGTGGATGATGCAGTCAACATGGGACTGCACTACATCCTGCAACATCTAGAGTTGCCCAGGGACATATACAAGGATCCTGTTTGTGGACTTCAGTTCGGCATTCAAAACTATAACTCACATCCTCTCCACCAAACTCTCCAAATTCATTGCACCCCCTGGTATCTGTCCGTGGATCACCAGCTTCCTGACAGGCAGGACATAGCAGGTGAGGTTGGGAGAATTCACTTCAGGTATACATACATTCAGCACTGGTGCTCCCCAGGGACGTATCCCACTGCTTTTCTCCCTGTAAAGCAATGACTGCACCTCCAAGGACTTTTGCTGTTAAAATCTTTTTGTTTGCAGACAACACTGCGGTCATCGGACTCATCCAAGATGAGAGTCTATACAGTATATTGGTGGGAGGTTGAAAGGCTGGTGTTTTGGTGCAGTCAGAACAACCTGGAGTTGAACATGCTCAGAACTTTAGAGATAACAATGGACTGGAGATATCCCTCAACACTGTCCAGCCTCACAATATCCAACAGCCCTGTATCAACCATGGAGATCTTCAGGTTTCCGGGAACCACCATTCCCCAAAACCTGAAGTGAAAGACCAAAATCAACTCCATCCTCAAAAAGACACAGCAGAGGATGTACTGTACTTTCTGCGGCAACTGAAGACGTATGGCCTGCCACAAGAGCTGCTGAGACACTTCTACACCGCAGTCATCAAATCTGTCCAGTATACATCCATCACAGTCAGGTTCAGAGCAGCCACAAAAAAGGACAAAAACAGACTGCAGTGAACAGTAAGGATAGCATTAAATATCATTGGTGTTCCTCTGCCTACCCTCCAGGATTTGTACTCTTCAAGAATCAGGATTTCTCACACTCTCTACGCCACAGATGTCAGACTCCAGTCCTGGGGGGCCGGAGCCCTGCACATTTTTGGGTTTCCCCTCGTTTATCACACCTGATTCAACTTCTTGTGCTAATTACCACATAGCTGTTGAGCTGAATCATTTGTGGTGGAACAGGGAAAGAACTAAGCTACACAGGGCTGCGGCCCTCCAGGACTGCAGTTTGACACCCCTGCTCTACGCCAAATTTTTCAGCCCCTCCCCTCCAGCAGAACCCTTTATACCAAAACTACTCCATATAGGAGCAGTTTCTTTCCTCATGCCATCACCTTCTTAAATAGATGACCAGCATCATCTGCTATGCTGCACCTACTCATGTCTTTACACCCTGCCTCACATCCACAAAACACAAATTGTACAATCTCATTCCCATATGTGATGCTCATTATTGCTGTTGACACTTTATGTATATTACTTGTCTTGTATTTAATCAGTATATGGCTTGTATATTGTGTATTGTCCTTCAACTATATGTTTATTGTCTTTATAACTTGTCATGTTAGTTACATGATATGTCTATTGTCTGTATAACGTGAGAGACACCATCAGCCAGAACCAAGTTCCTTGCCAGGGTTAACATATTTGGCCAATAAATCTGATTCTCATCATATACCAGCAGTGGCGGCATGGTGGTGCAGTGATTAGCACTGTTGCCTCACACCTCTGGGACCTGGGTTTGAGTCTTCACCTGTGTGCGGAGTTTGCATGTTCTCCCCGTGTTGTCGTGGGGTTTCCTCTGGGTACTCTGGTTTCCCCCCACAGTCTAAATCCATGCTGAGGCTAATTGGAGTTACTAAATTTCCTATACAGTAGGTGTACATGTGTGAGTGAATGTTGTGTGAGTGTGCCCTGTGATGGGCCGGCCCCCCATCCTGGGTTGTTCCCTGCCTCGTGCCTGTAGCTTCTGGGATAGGCTCTGGACCCCCTGTGACCCAGAAGGATAAGCAGGTTGGAAAATGGATGGATGGATATATCAGCAGCACATAAAATCATGCAGATACAGGTTAGGAGCTCCAGTTAAGGTTCACCAGAATGGAGAAGAAAGGTGATTTAGATGACTTTGAATGTTGATGGTGCCAGACAAGCTGGTATGTGTATTTCAGAAATTGCTGATGTACTGGGATTTTCACTCACAACCATCTCTAGGGATTACAGAGAATGGGCCAAAAAAGAAAAAAAAACATCCCGATTATATTTTTTATCTAAAGCATTGTAGCACCAGCTAGATGGCTCTGCATAGTGGAGCCCAGTAAGTGTACGCATCATGCTAGGAACTTTGTAAATAGCCCCTGTGGATTGTGAATACTTGTGTCGCATGTGTCCTTACCTGTATCATATGTGAACCCTATCCTTGCAAGCCATTGTATAATTTTCCAATCGTCCGTGTGCCTTTCAGTCCAGTGTCAGACCTCCTTGAATTTCATTACTGTGTGTGGTTTGGTTGTTGTTTGCTTCCTGAGTTAGTCCTTTTAAGGACTTAATAAAAAACATTATTTTTACTTTTAAGAGAATCGTTTTGTTTGTGCTGTCACCGCAATGCTTTCAGGTTGTTAGACTGCAACACCAATAATGGAGAAAATGAAATGAACATGAACAATAAACCAAAGTTATGATGCCTTTTGTGAGTATTGGTAATGCCTGTACTGTATGTTGGTTTTTACCACCAACTTTAAGTACAAAAATATTAATCTGAACATTTTACAAGTCAGCAAAATATTTTGGAAATAGAATCTTTATGCAGATCAGTTACGCTGGACCACGCAGTGGCCTCACCCCCTCTAGTGATCTCACACCACGTTATATCATACATGTTTTAGATTAATACATTGCTGCAAATACAGATGTTTTAGCTGCTTAAATGTTTTTCATCACACATATATTATTCTGCACTACAGATGTTAACTCCATTGATGGCCGCAAACTTAAGATTTCCTTTTAAGAAGGCACACAGAAACTTCTCCTGGCAATTTAACCCCCAGAGCAAAGTTAATATTGTATCCACATAAGGGTGGTATTTATAATACTGGTTAATGATTTATGAAATGGAAACATCTCTACATTATGAGATTTAAACTGATTTAATTGAAAAGCCATGTTAATGAATACCTAACCTAGCCAGAGACAGGTATTAATATTGACACTTTCAAATTTCCATTTTCACTAGAGATAAGGAGTCCAATCCGTGTGTACCGCTTGGACAGAGGTAGATTTGTGTCAGATAATTGTTTGCCCTGCATTAAATTACAGTGGACTGCTAATAGTATTACATGCTCTTTATATGTCGGGAGAAAGCCGAAGATTTTTTTTAATGTATTTTATGAATTAATGGGTAAGAACCTTTGGTGTTTTATATTACTGCAAAGGTGTTACTGATTAAAAAACATCCAATTAGATTGCTTGTCAATGAACTTTTCAACTCAGAACCTTAGTGTCCCAACCCTTTTTGTGAGCTCTTTTAGAATTATAATTTGGTTTTCAATTTATTACTACTTGAAATGAATGCTTTAGTTAAAACTAATGGTTGTTATTAATGTGATCTATGTTTTGTAAACAACCAAACGACTAAAGTAATGGTTTTTGTTATAAAACCAATACATTTGTAACATTTTTGCTGAATTAAGCAAGTGTCACAAGCAGGGGTGCTGCTAAAGATTTTGGGCCCCATGACAGCACATTATATTTGGTTATCATTTGCCACAGGTTAGATCAACAGGTGAACCCTTCTCTCCAGTACCCTGATATAGACTTTTCCAGGGAGGCTGAGGGTGGAACGCATCCTTTGCTCCCCTTTCTTAAAGATTGCCAATCCAGTCTGTCAGTCCAAAGGAACTGTCCCCAATCTCCATTCAAGGTTGAAGTGGCATCTCAGCCAAGCCCAATAACATCAAGACCTTTCCACCTCCGGAACCATAGCACCAAAGAAATTTTTGACTATTTCAGTGATCTCAGCTCTAATGATGGGTCAGTTCATCCAGCTCTATTTCCTCCATGGAAGGCGTGTCAGTGGGATTCAGGAGGTCCTCAAAATATTTCTTCCACTGCCTGACCTTATTTCCATTTGAAGTTAACGGTGCTCCATCCCCACTGTAACCCCTGCTCAATCTAAGGAAGAGAATTTAACTTCCCTGTTAAGGTTAACTGCATCAGTAAATAGAGCTTCTATTAGAGTACAAACTGAAAGCAAGCCATCAGATATTCAGAGATTAAAGGTTGAATTGAAAGAGTTGAAATCACAGTTTTCAGCTCTCAGGTTAAATCCGCAAACAGCCCCGCAGGAAGATAATCCACTAATACAGAGTCAAAGTGCACAGACTATGGATGCTTGTACTTGCACAGTGGTTATCATCATGATGCGGAAATGATGGAAGCAAGGCAGGCATTGAGGGAAAAACAAAGGGACTGTATTATGGCGAACACAAACAGCGAGATAGAAGGAAAGGGACTGCAAGGGATCAAAACTAGGTAAGGAGAGTCAAGGGAAACCATAGTGCGCAAGGCCACAGAGGAGCACATGCAATCAGGAACACTACAACGACCAGACTGGGGAACTCAGGACGAGGAGCCACTATATATACCACAGATTAGGGGCAGACAAGAGGTACCTGGGAGGATCCACACAAGGGGTTAAACGAGGATCAGGTGTGGCTCATTAGAGCCACTCAACAGAGAACATGAGGGAGAAGGCATGCAGGGCGTGACAGTTATTTCTTTGAGAAAGCAAGTAAAGAGGCTGCAGCAGAAGCTGCTTAACAAAGAGAAAGAGTCTATAACTAATATATATATATATAACTGAAGCTGATGTTTTGCAGAGCCTAGCTAAGCTCAAAATAAATAAATCACAGGGCCCTGATGGCATCTTACCTATAGTGTTAAAAGAGATGAGGGATATTATTTGCCGACCCTTAACTTTACTGTTTCAAAAATCCTTATCTGAAGGTGTGGTACCTTCTGATTGGAAGCATGCCAACATAACGCCCATTTTCAAAAGAGGGGATAGAAGTAATTTGTCAAACTATAGGCCAATCAGTCTAACTTATATAACTGGTAAAGTTATGGAGGCTATAATCAAAGAGGAAATGGTAGATTACCTGGACTCAAATAACATTTTGAGGGATAGCCAGCATGGATTTAGGAGAGGTAGATCCTGTTTAACAAATCTGTTGGAGTTTTTTTGAGGAAGCTACTCAGGAAGTTGATGATAAGAAGGCCTATGATGTCATCTACTTAGATTTCCAAAAGGCTTTTGATGTTGTCCCCCACAAGAGGCTCTTACTTAGGCCCAATCCAAATTCTACCCCTTACCCCTACACTTCCCCCTACCCCTCCGTTTGGCACGTTCACGTGTAGGGGTAGGGGTGTCTCAATTCTCTTTTGATTGGAGGGGTAGGGGTAAGGGGAAGGGCTAGATAGCCCTCGAAACGAAGATTTTTCGGGACCTCACTTCAAACGAAGGGCTAAGAGAAATTTACAACATGGCTGCCCACTCGAGCAAGCAGACCCATAAATGTAAGTAATTTTTGCCATTACATGTATATTACCATCAATCTTGTGTTTGTGTTTACGGTGATGTTCTGTAAAGAAACGTTTGAAAAAAAATCGCTGCAATCCAGGCAACTGATATGACTGACGGCGACATCTTGGAATTTGTGATAAACATCGGCGCATGTCCTCTGACGTAACGTTAGGAGGTAGTGACAATGGATGATGACGTATAACAGTGTAGTAGTGGTGTCCCATTTCTTAGGGGAAATTGTTTAACCCTAGCCCTTTCCACTTCATTTGAAGGGGAAGGGGGGAGGGGTAGGCAAAGGGGTAGAAAATAGAATTGGGATTGGGCCTTAAACTCAAAGCAACAGGTACTTTAGGATCTGTAGCGACCTGGATTGATAACTGGTTAACAGAAAGGAAGCAGCGAGTAGTTATAAGAGGCACAATGTCACAGTGGGCCTGCGTTCATAGTGGGGTACCGCAGGGTTCAATTTTAGGACCACTATTGTTCCTAATTTACATAAATGATATAGACACCAATATATACAGTAAACTGGTGAAATTTGCAGATGACACCAAGGTGGGTGGTGTAGCAGATACTGAACTAGCGGCTCAGCAGCTACAGCGGGATCTTGATTTAATTAGTGACTGGGCCGACACCTGGCAGATGAAATTTAACATAGACAAATGTAAGGTACTCCATGCAGGGAGCAGAAATATAAAGTACAGGTATTTTATGGGACCTACTGAAATAAAGGTAGCTGATTATGAGAAAGACCTTGGTGTGTATGTTGATGCTTCCATGTCTCATTCTCGCCAGTGCGGGGAAGCAATAAAAAAGGCCAATAGGATGTTGGGGTATATCTCTAGGTGTGTGGAGTTTAAGTCAAGGGAGGTAATGCTAAGATTATACAATTCCTTGGTGAGACCTCACCTAGAATATTGTGTGCAGGTTTGGTCACCATATCTTAAAAAGGACATTGCGGCCTTAGAAAAGGTGCAGCGTAGGGCCACAAGAATGATTCCTGGTCTTAGAGGAATGTCATACGAGGAAAGGTTAGTTGAGCTAAATCTGTTCAGCCTCAAGCAAAGGAGACTGAGGGGGGAACATGATCCAGGTCTATAAGATTCTAACAGGTTTGGATGCTGTTCAACCAAATAGTTACTTCAGCATTAGTTCAAATACAAGAACTCGTGGCCATAGGTGGAAATTAGCGGGAGAACATTTCAAACTGGATTTAAGGAAGCACTTCTTTACACAGCGTGTAGTCAGAGTATGGAATAGTCTTCCTGATAACGTAGTGCAAGCTGAATCCTTGGGTTCCTTTAAATCAGAGCTAGATAAGATTTTAACAACTCTGAGCTATTAGTTAAGTTCTCCCCTAGCAAGCTCGATGGACCAAATGGCCTCCTCTCGTTTGTATAGTTCTTATGTTCTTATGCTCTTATGTTCTAACAGTTGCAACCCACACACAACCTTCCCAAGTAACAGCCATGGTGCCTACACCATCCTCTAAAGCAGGGGTCTCCAACTCCAGTCCTGGAGAGCTACTATCCAGTCGGTTTTCAATCCTACCTGGCTTCTGATGAGCCACACCTGGGGGGTATTCCAGAAAGCTTGGTTAACTTAACATTTGGTAAATCATAACCTCTGGGTTGATTTACCCCAAACCCGCATATCATGAGCATTTCGGTTCCAAAACACCTGAGAAGAGTAAGTTCAATCAACCTCCTACTGGTTACCCAGAGTTAATGCGCGTGCACCGTGCATACATAAAGACGTTTTCAATGGAACACCGATTTCACGAGTCAAAATGGAAGATCAAAGTGATCTTGTGATCAAAGTGGGCCCAACACCACATTTCACACAACACTAGGGCCTTGAGGGGCGGTGGGGAGGTGCGCCGAGACACTGCCCCTCAATTTTTACTTGCATGTTAGACACCACATGACACTAGGGCTGAGGAGGTGGGTTGAGGCAGGTGGGGCTCTGCCGTCTGCCAGCGGTGGGGTGCCCATGCCTCAACTGCTCGCCCACTTTTTGCACCTTAGTCATATACGCAGTCCATATTACATTAGGGCCTTGGGGGTGCGGGGAGGGGGATGGGGGATCTGCCAGTGGTGGGGCCCTCATACCCGAACTGCACCCACTAATTTTAATGCATTGTAGACATAAACACACAACTCTCTGGTTGGTGTTTGTCCGGGGAATCTTGGGACACTCTGGGCCCTGCTAGGCGGATTGGGGGGTTCGGTCTGGGCTGGGCGGGGTGTCTGCCGCTCCCCGGTCGCCGCGGGTCCGCTCCCGGGTGGGGGGGGGGCTCTTTGTATGGGCCCCCCTTGGATCATCCTGCAGTGTTGGGGGGGAGGCGTGCCGGGTCGCTGCGGTGGGCGGCGGCCCGTCCTCCCGGGGGACGGGCTGGGGGGGCTGGGGCTCCCCCGGTGTGTGGGGGGCCGTCCGTCGGGGGGTGGGGGGGTGGTCCCGGTGGGTGGGTTGCGGGTGGGGCTGGGGGGCTCGCCGCCCGTCCTCCCTCTGCGGGCCTCCCTGTGCGGGGGTTGGCGCCCCCTTAGTCCCTCGCGGGCTCCCTCTCGGGTTGGGCGGGTGGTTGTCTCTGGGATGCGTGGCTGTGGGCCCTTGTGCCGGGGGGGCGGTAGGGTGGCCTCGGTTGCCTGGTTCTCCTGCCTTCGCCTTGGGCCTGGGGGGGGGGGGGGGGTGCTGCCGCCTCCCCTGACGGCATTAAATGCCAGCACATCCAATGACAAATCAGGTCACACCTACACTTGCACATGCATACAAGACTGGTTGAGCGATCAATATCATTATTATTATTACTTTTTAGGGTATGTTATAGATTTAGGAATTGAAATATACATATATAACGGTACGATTACGTGTGTGTATGCTACATATATATAATACCGATTTGTATTAATTATTATTAGTATCACTGATGTTGTTATAATTCTTGTTGTTTGATGAGTGTTATGTTTCTTATGGTTGTTTGTATTCTGTATTCCCCTATACTTCATTTTTTTTCCATCCCGCCTACATTATTAGTGTTATTATTTCTGTATACCTTTTTTTTTTTCTCTCTCCCCCTCTCCCCATGGTGATTGATGTCTGTTATTGTTACGCTTGTTGTTTCTGTACCCCCCCTGTTTTTCTCCTTTTCCACGGTACTGGTGAGTTCGGAGCGGCCACAATCTTTGCTCTTGAATGTAATGTAAAATAAAGTTGTCCTCCGAAGAGGGGGGGTGGTGGTGGGCAATAAAAAAATAAAAAAATAAAAAAAAGAAGATCAAAGTGAAAAAAAGAGAGTGGCATACTTCACAGAGGCGGAGTTGGAGGTTTTAATGCACGCATATGAAGAATTCAAGCCAATAATAATGAAAAAAAGCAATACGGCTGCATCGGCTAAAGAAAGAGAGTTGGCTTGGCAAAAAATAACGGACAGAGTAAATGCGTGAGTGTATTAAATTGCAAATTTGACATCACCTCCCCTTTTATTATAATGTAAAATAATTAAGCACCCCTTCCGCATCCTTTAGACTGTTAAATCACTATGAAAGCATTTACTTTTCCTGCCATTCATTTCTTTAGGTTAAAATAACAATGTGTATTGACTAGGAATATATGGTTTGTTATTTAATAAGGTGTAATCCTTCTGGAGCCAGAAGAACTTTGAGCCAAGTCAAAATGAAACACAAAAACATTCTGCAAAAAGGTAATATTTGATTACACGATCACTGAACTATTGATTAAACACGATTTAGTATATTCTTTCTGTCATGTAGCTAATAAATTTACTATCTCTGTCACTTAAAGGCATTTTGAACATGCTTAACGTTTTTATGCAGGCTTACTTTATTTAACTGCATATGATGCATAGGCTACTGTGATCTTAGTTGTATTACTTTGACATGTTTTTTTCCTGCATTATTGGTTTTTCTTTAATATTGAGAATTTTGTGGGTTGTATTTTCTTATAGATACCGATAGAGGGATTGTATTATTGGACCCTAGAGAAAGAACACCGTCTGTCACAGTTGTAAGTGTTTTGTTGTCAGGTACCTTTAGTTGCTTTTAGATATTCTGTTTTTTTTTCTTTTTGCCAGATAATGTATACTTGCATATTTCCACTGAAGGATGAAGATGATGATGAAGAGACCACATCTGCTGTGACAGAAGTGGACAATGCTGGTAGATCCACTGAGGTATGATGCATACCATTATACCATTATAATGCATGCCCCCTTTTTTCATTAGAGTAACAAACTGTCATTGTCCTTTCATAGTACATACGTGGGGATTTGCCCACAGATGAAGATCCTTCAACCTCAATGCAGTGTAAGATTTTGTGTTAAGTTGTCCATGTTTTAATTTTATTGTCTGACAGAATCTCATTTATTTAATTATTTTTGCCTTCCTAGTTGCCAGCAAAGGAGCTGTATAAGGTCCATCTTCAAAAACAAATAAGAAAAAGTAACATGGAGATGGACCTTAAACAGCTTCAAATGGAAGAGAAAAGGCTATCCAATAAAAAAGCAACACTAGAAATTGAATTATTGGAGCATCGCCTTAAGGTGAGAACTTGTGTGAATATTAATCTGTTGCATGTTAAAAGTATTGTATATAAAGCAATGTAATGAATTAAAAAACACATTTTATTTCATTTTACTTTCATTGTTTTTCAGGAAATAAAGAAATGAATTGCACAGCAGACCAGTGCAAACAATTTAATAAAAGTAATTTTGACAAATCCTGTCTCTCAAAAGTCTTCCATCTCTATGTGCACAAATCTGTAGGGGTTCCTCTGGGCCATCTTCTTCAATACAAGGAGGGTGGCTCTCTCCTCTTATAGTGGCAATGTTGTGAAGCGCAACACAAGCCACTATGATGTCACATGCTCTCTCTGGACTGACCCGGAGCCCACGCAGACACTGAAACCTAGACTTGAGGATCGCTATGGTCATCTCCACCTTGGCCCGTGTTCAGCTGTGAGCCAGGTTAAAGCGTGTCTGTGGTCCAGGATCAGGTTCAGGGTAGGGTGTCATTAAGTAGGGCAGACAAGGGTATCCTCTGTCCCCCAGCAAGTAATCATTGTACTGTCCTGTAATGATTCAAGTGTACAATACAAATATAGTAAAAAGAAAAAAAACATTGTATGAAGCAAAACATACCCTGCTGAAATGTCTGCCATAATGATGACTCACGGTAAATTCTGGCATCGTGCACAGATCCTGGCCATTTTGCCTCAACATTAGTAATGATGTGGGTTGCCTCACATATTACCTATAGTTGAAAAGTGGAAAGTAATGAGTTTAATGATGTTAACAAGGCAAAAAATTAAGGACACAAAATCAAGTTACCTGCACATTGATACTATGAATAGATTTCCTATTAACATAGTCTCCCTCATTTATTGAAGGAGCTTTAATAGGAATGTGGGTGCCATCAATGCACCCAATTACATTTGGAAACCCTGAAATAGAAAGTCATATATGGAAGTATCAAATGTGTGTGTGTGTGTGTGCAGGATGAATACATGCATAGATATAAATAGTATGACTACATATTAAATATGCATCATAGATTTTACTACAAAGGACAAACCTGCCACTCTGTGGAATTCCTCTTTAATAACACGCAGAGGTTTATGGCCAGGGAACTGTACAAACGTGTGTAAGAAGCGTTTAAGTGCCAGACATACTGTGCGAACGGCTCTACACATAGTTGCCTTTCCCACATGCTCTGCATCGCCCACATTGTACAAAAAATGCCCTGACGCAAAAAACTGAAGTGCTATGCACAGAATGTTTTCTGTGCTAAGCGCAGACCCGCGGTTTGTGACATTTGCAATATGTGGTTTCAAGAGATGTGTTAAGTAAATTAACAATTCTTTTGAAAACCGATAATGCTCTTTCAAATAATCATTAGGAAATGAAAAGACATCAATACGCGGTCTTATAACTCTCTCCCGGCAAAAAAAACCTTGTATAATTTGTGCCTCCATGTCCACAGGATCGTCATCAAAAGGGCACGCCATGCTCAGTAACCTTCTGAAACAAACTGACCCTGGAACATAACCTGCTCAGTTGCAGGTTATCTTCAGAGAGTAAGCTGCTATGGTTACGTACATACCCAGAAAGTTAACCTCCGTTTTTGGAACCGAAAGTTGAGGATATCCACTAACTTACCCTTAAACTTACCCGGGTATGTCACATAACCTGCTTTCTGGAATACCCCCCTGTTCTCAGGTAAATACCAGGGCCAGGTGTGGCTCATCAGAAGCCAAGTAGGATAGAAAACCTACTGCAAAGTAGCTCTCCAGGACCGGAGTTGGAGACCCCTGCTCTAAAGATATGTTATTTTTGTTATCGTTGTGGAGGCAGTGGGCATGTTGCTAAGATAGGCCAAGAACCAGACCCTGGTTATTCAGAAATTAATCAGGACAAAGAACAGAGGACCCTCTGAAGAAGCAAAAAGAGGTAACGCTTGCTTTGTTAAAAGAAGTGCTGTGCAGACACAGCACAAGAGGAATATTCCTGAAGTGTTGATTGTACCTTCTTCTACTGTGGCACTTAGGGTGAATGGTCACTCATTTAAGGCGTTATTAGATAGTGGTTCTCAGGTGACCATTATCTTTGATCAGTGGTACTGGGACATCTGCCTGATGTTCCCATCCATCCTGTAGCTCGTACGGCAGTCTGGGGATTGAGTGAGTCCACTTACCCTTATACAGTCTATGTAATTGTGGACATGGAATTTCCTGATAGCTTCAGAAACCTGTCATACTATTTCAGTTTTAGCACTGGTTTGTCCTAGTCCAGAGTCCAGATGAAACACCTGTGGTACTTCGCACTAATGCTAGCATGTTTAAGCACTTAGCTCTATTGTGCAAGGAGATAGCAGGTGTGGACATTTTACAATCTTTTGGTACTGATGTTTACTTTTGTGTTTTGTAAATATTAATTGTATTGTAATCACTGGGTTTGGGATATAGGAAGTCATTAAGCTTGCTTACATTGATTTATTATATCTTTTTTGTTCTAATTAAAATATTTGGGTGTGTTCATTCTTTCGGGTGTCAATGGTGTTTGTAGTGTTTTTTTTTTGGTAGTGAGGAGGGTGATATAGATGCCAAGGAGGTGTGGGGCACGCCCAGGGCCCTTTTTCTATTTGTAGTGTATGAGGAAAGGGTGCTACAGGTGCATAAGCATTGATAAAGTCAGGGGAAGACGACCCTCTTGTTCACCAGGGTTTACTCCAACATACAGGCACTGAACTGGGGACTACAAGTAGACCCACACCTGCCCAGCACCTCCAAAGTGGAATTGAGTCCACCCCCTTTCCATAGCCCAAGCTCTTCAAAAACAACACTATTTAGGCATTTTAAAATCTAGTCTATAAAACTTCCCCCGGACGGGGGTGGGGGGGTCCAGCTTAGGTGTATGTTCTAATTGCTGGACTTCTGGTTAGAGATGGATAGTTGGTCCAGAAAATAAAAATCCAGACCAAGAACCAACCAGCTGAGTACTCTGTTACGGATTCTTTTTATACTCAACTAGTTGGTTGAAACAAAATCTTGATCTGGATTTTTACTTTCTAGACCTGAACTATCCACCTCTGCTTCTGGTCATTGAATAGTACAGTATTATTAGGTTCTGGCTTGGTTGGAAGATGTTGTGTAGCTCTTTCTCCAATACTGCTTACACTTGTACCTGGGCATTCATTGAAAGCTCAACCTAGCTAGCTTGATATGTTTGTACTGTGCCGTTTGCCTCGCTTGTACATTGCTTTGGACAAAAGCATCTGCTAAATGAATGTTAATGGGGGTGTGGAGCATATCCCAAAAAGGGATTATCAGATAGGTTATCAGTTTGTTCATTTGTTTTTTTCCAGTCTTCATTTTCATAACAAACAAATGTGTCCACCTGAGGCTACATATAGTAAGTACCCAGCTACACACACCTTGATTGGCTCTAACAGGAAATGTGTACTTGTTGGGAAACCAAAACGAAACCAACCCTAAGAACTTTGTAACCAACAACACTAAGGCATGGCGCTTTGATCACATAGACAATCAAAGTAGTAACAAAGAGGATGAATATGCATTAAGGAGCACCCTGCCACCTCAAGATTGTTTTCAACACGGAGCCATGAATGCACATACATGACTCATGCAAACATTAAAAAGCCCATGAGTTGATGGTGCTCAGCTTGGGAAAGACACGCCACTCCAGTCAGTTTTGACCTCACCAGCAGAATCTCCCAGAGGCAGAGTGGTGGGGGTGTGAAGTTGGGGTCCTGTTTCACACCACTTCCTAAAATGTAGGGAATGGTAGGTAGAAATGACAAAGTGGAAATTTAATAAATAAAATGGGAAGGGGGAGAAAGCCAACCTGTTTATCAGACACTTACTGTAATTTCACACAGGTGCCATAGAACAAAACATTTAAAAACCATTACAAAAGAACCTTTTTAACATTCTTTCTGATAAACAGCTTTCCTTGCCCATGAGGTACATTGGAGGGCACCAGCAGAACGAGTTACTAAAAATGTACTATTTATTTAAATTACCAAAATATCGTATAAAAAAGAGCTAACTGCAGTGTGCCCAGGTGAAAACAGTTTAATTTTACAGATCTCAGGATTAGTTAAGGTAAATTGCATTACATATATTTTTAATCAATGTACTTGAACCCACTTAATTCATAGCATTATATAAACAGCATTTATTCCTTTACAAATTTATACACTGTTAAAATATTGCTATTTCAACAGACATTTACAACTTTTGTCCCCCATTCCTCTCTGAAGCACAGCACAAGAGGATCTCAAAGTCCACAGTGGAGCTCAAGTTATCCTTTTAAATGGGCAGGGGGGGATTATGTGCATATCCGTATGTGGGATTGTGATTGGTCACCAAGAAGCTCAGGTATGTTCCAGGAGGATGTGGTAACCGTCCAAGTATCTATAGATTAATTCAAGCATGAAGGAACATACACCAGTAGACAGTAGTGGAAAATGGGATTGTCATCTTGGCTGTACCGTTTTTAAGGTGACATGACAAGGATAAGAAAAGAAAAAAAAAACTGACATTTCACAGGAAGCGATTAACACTGAATCAGCATTCAACATGGTCAATGCTTTACTTAAAATGATCAGGACTAATCCCAAAAATAATCTTAAAATCCTTTAAAGCAGCCAGTACTTAAAATGCAACACACTTAGAGGGAAAAAAAACCTGATAAGCTCAATCAGAAGTTTATTTTCAAACCCCAAAGCTGAATCTAGGGTTGAAAACCAACAGTGAGGAGACATTTCACAGGTTGCTTAATGCTGCATGACAGAACTGCTGCAGTGCCACCAGTACAGGCCTCTGATAGTCTGGAAACATGACAGATGGGTTGGTTCTCTGCTGCCCCCTGGCAGCTGTGCAGATACAATGCCAAAGACACCTCAACAGGAAAACGCAAGGAAATACACAGAAATAAAAACCCAAAATATAATGCCTGGGTTAGGCTCACTACGATCATTCTTCAATTTAAGCTCCTGCATGTCTGAAGTGCACCAGTCCTTACACTCCAGCAGATGGCACCAATACCAAGTTACAGTTTCTGCTGTAAGGTTGGTTCCATGCACAGTCAGTCAGTCCAAAGTGAAAAGGCAAGAACCTGCCAAATCATGAGCCAAGCTCTTCACTGAGATTGAGTGCTGCCACTTTTGACTGGGCAGGTGCACAGCGAGTCAGCGTCAGTACGGAAAGGGAATCCGAAGAGGAGACTGCCGTCAAACCCCCAGAGCAGAGTAAACATTGCAGGTCAGTCATCCAGAGGTTGTACAAGTGCACAGGGGTGGATCAGGGAAAAGGGTGACTGGCTTTTCTCTGAATAAAGCCTGCTTTACCAGTCATTCTGGGCCAGTTCTGAGAGGACAGCAGGAAAAACCCCACCAAGGGCCTGCAGGTTCGAGTCCATCTGCGTACACACACACACACACACACACACACACACACACACACACACACACACACACACACACACAATTCCACCAGACATGCATGCATGCCGTAACTAGTGTCTGCACGGCTGCACAGTCAGCACTCCTGGCCCTCACTGCAGATTGGGTGCCTCGGCAGGGGCTCACTGAGGGGGGACAGCAGCGGCGGGTCGCAGGATGGCCTGATGCTGCCTCTGACGGTAGGCTATGACAGTGCCCAGCAGCAGGGCAATGACGGTCATGAGGTAGAGGTCCCACTCAGGTCCCAGCAGCTGGTCCAGGTCCACCTGGGACATGACCTCTTTGACCTGCAAGGGGCCCAGAGGCATCATAAACACACAAACTGATGGCTTTGTTCTCAAACCACTAGCATTTCACAGTGAACACCTTACCCTGATAAACACACAGCTGTCACCCCTAACCGTTACTCACATTAACCTCTGCTTTAGAGATCTGACCAAAGAAACAAACAACTCCACTATACCACCACCAGCAGCAGCAGCATAAGAACATAAGAACATAAGAACATAAGAACTATACAAACGAGAGGAGGCCATTCGGCCCATCGAGCTCGCTTGGGGAGAACTTAACTAATAGCTCAGAGTTGTTAAAATCTTATCTAGCTCTGATTTAAAGGAACCCAAGGATTCAGCTTGCACTACGTTATCAGGAAGACTATTCCATACTCTGACTACACGCTGTGTAAAGAAGTGCTTCCTTAAATCCAGTTTGAAATGTTCTCCCGCTAATTTCCACCTATGGCCACGAGTTCTTGTATTTGAACTAATGCTGAAGTAACTATTCGGTTGAACAGCATCCAAACCTGTTAGAATCTTATAGACCTGGATCATGTCCCCCCTCAGTCTCCTTTGCTTGAGGCTGAACAGATTTAGCTCAAATAACCTTTCCTCGTATGACATTCCTCTAAGACCAGGAATCATTCTTGTGGCCCTACGCTGCACCTTTTCTAAGGCCGCTATGTCCTTTTTAAGATATGGTGACCAAACCTGTACACAATATTCTAGGTGAGGTCTCACCAAGGAATTGTATAATCTTAGCATTACCTCCCTTGACTTAAACTCCACACACCTGGAGATGTACCCCAACATCCTATTGGCCTTTTTTATTGCTTCCCCACACTGGCGAGAATGAGACATGGAAGCATCAACATACACACCAAGGTCTTTCTCATAATCAGCTACCTTTATTTCAGTAGGTCCCATAAAATACCTGTACTTCATATTTCTGCTCCCTACATGGAGTACCTTACATTTGTCTATGTTAAATTTCATCTGCCAGGTGTCAGCCCAGTCACTAATTAAATTAAGATCCCGCTGTAGCTGCTGAGCCGCTAGTTCAGTATCTGCTACACCACCCACCTTGGTGTCATCTGCAAATTTCACCAGTTTACTGTATATATTGGTGTCTATATCATTTATGTAAATTAGGAACAAAAGTGGTCCTAAAATTGAACCCTGCGGTACCCCACTATGAACGCAGGCCCACTGTGACATCGAGCCTCTTATAACTACTCGCTGCTTCCTATCCGTTAACCAGTTATCAATCCAAGTCGCTACAGTTCCTAAAATACCTGTCGCTTTGAGTTTAAGTGAGAGCCTCTTGTGGGGAACAACATCAAAAGCCTTTTGGAAATCTAAATAGATGACATCATAGGCCTTCTTATCATCAACTTCCTGAGTAGCTTCCTCAAAAAACTCCAACAGATTTGTTAAACAGGATCTACCTCTCCTAAATCCATGCTGGCTATCCCTCAAAATGTTATTTGAGTCCAGGTAATCTACCATTTTCTCTTTGATTATAGCCTCCATAACTTTACCAGTTATACAAGTTAGACTGATTGGCCTATAGTTTGACAAATTACTTCTATCCCCTTTTTTGAAAATGGGCGTTATGTTGGCATGCTTCCAATCAGAAGGTACCACACCTTCAGATAAGGATTTTTGAAACAGTAATGTTAAGGGTCGGCAAATAATATCCCTCATCTCTTTTAACACTATAGGTAAGATGCCATCAGGGCCCTGTGATTTATTTATTTTGAGCTTAGCTAGGCTTTGCAAAACATCAGCTTCAGTTATATATATATTAGTTATAGACGATGTTGAATTAGTAATAAGAACTGGTAAGTTACTAGTGTCCTCGACAGTGAATACCCGTGCAAAACTATCATTGAACTCATTTACTATGTCAATGTCGTTTTCAATTATAAGACCCTTACTATCCTGCAGATTAGTAATTTCAGCTTTTAGAGCTCTTTTAGAGTTAAAATACTGGAAGAAACTTTTAACGTCATCCTTAGCCTCCAATGCGATCTTCCTTTCGACATTCCTTTTAGCTCGTCTAATGTCATTTTTTAATTCAGCCTGTAGATTTAGATACTCTTGCTTTATTATGTCATCATCAGTTATTTTCCATCTCTGGAACAAAGCCCTTTTCCTCCTTACTTTATACTTTATGTCCCTATTAAACCACCTAGGTTGCAATTTCCTAGATTTATTCTTGCTAGAAACAGGTATGAAGTCCTCTTGTACTTGCAATAATGTGCTTTTAAAAAATTCCCATGCCTCTTCAACAGTTTTGTTATTTAACTCCATCCAGTTCACGGTTTCTAGTTTTAATCTCATACAATTGAAGTTAGCCTTCCTAACATTATATATTTTTGATTTGGACTTTGCTCTTCGGGCACTAAACTTAACCTCAAATTTAACCATGTTATGATCGCTACTGTCAAGTGGTTCTAAAACATCTAATTTACCAATCCTGTCCTGGTTATTAGACAAAACAAGATCAAGAATGGCATCTCCCCTGGTAGGGGTGTTAACAAACTGAGTAAAAAAACAATCCTGTACTAATTCCACCATCTCAAGTTCATTTTCAGAAGAGCCAGCAACAATGTCCCACTGTATCCCCGGTAGATTAAAATCACCCATAACTACCACATCATTTTTATTGCTCATAATCCTAATATCACTGTATACAACACACCACCATCAGCTAGACTTGCACAATGTGCGACGTTAATATATACATTCCATGATATGCACATGCAATTGCCTCATTGCAAATCTTGCCGAAAAAGATTTACCAAAGGGAGATCAGTAAGATAACATTCTACTCTGTCATAGGAAAGAAAACTGAGCAATTTTGCCATTTCAGTGGTTGGTCCTTTTCAAGATTAGTGTAGGATTTGTTGTTGCTTTTGTACGATTTCTGAATATGCTCTCTATGCCAATCATATAAAGTGAGTGTCTTACTCAAGGATATTTAGCTAAAGTGGGTAAATTTTCGGGAAAACTTTATAAAAGGTTATACTTAATTCCTTTATAAATATCATAATATTCCTTAAAATTGTTATAAATGATGAAAAGGGTAATTCCTCAAATTGATTACAAATCCAGTTGTAAAGCAGCATATTCTCAAAGATTATGGCCCTTGTTCTCTGCACTGATCTTTCCTCACGTGTGCCTCCAGGGAGAGAACAGCAGGGAGAGAACAGCAGGGTGAGCAGGTGGCCCTTACACTAAGGTCCTGCAGGTACTGCAGGGAGTAGAGGAGGCCCAGCTTGCAGAGGGCCAGGAAGACCGGCACCTGGGCATCTGGGCTGGCCTCCGCCGCCATGTCGTAGAAACGCTTGGCCAGGTGGATGTCCTGGGAGAGCAGAGGCAGAGACTGCATCAGGACCATGGCATCATGGATGGCCTCAGGCCCACTGCTCAGCAGCGCCCCTGCTTTGTACATATAAGAATCACCTGCTTGATGCCCAGGCCCTTCTCATGCATGTAGCCCAAATTAAACATGGCCTGGGCGCTGTGCTGCTGCTCAGAAGCCAGCCTGTAGTGGATCACAGCCGTCTCATAGTCCACGTCCGTGCCATGCCCGTAGAAGTGGTAATCCCCTAGCTTTATCCTGGCCACGGTGTATCCTGACCAAAAGAAACACTTACAGCTGAAACCACAGTAAAGCATAAAAAATTTCAGTAGTTAACCAGGGTAAGCAGTAAGCCTGACAGACAGATGTAGGTTTCTCTGCACCTAACCAGTACCCTGCTAGGAGAGCAGATTATAGTAATCATCAACAGTAGTTGGTGTCAAATTCCAGTCCAGACAAAATATCAGCAACTCAAAGAGTGAGGGGGACCGAAGGAGGAGCCGAGGAGCGAGGGGGGGCTGAAGGAGCCAAGACCTGAAGATTCAGAAGTACAGCCTGCTGCAATGACAGGAAAACTGATTTCTTGAGATGGCAGATGGGTCTCACCCTGAGCCGCTGCCCTGTTCCAGTGAAGCAGTGCCCTGGGGTACGTCTCATTCTCACTGAAGATCTTGGCCTCTTCTACTTCATGTTCAGGAATGGAGACAAGGGGTAGAGTTAGAGAACCCGTGATTTTACAGTTCCCAAGACCCCAACCAGAATAAGCAACTGGGAGAAGGATATAAATTGATTTAACAGACAGAAATACAGGGAACACTCTCTGGGGGTTGCCCTAGAGCCACTCACTCTGGTCCAGGATGAAAGCAACATTGCTCTGGGCCACCTCGTAGCCCTGCTCAGCCAGCAGCAGGTACTGCACCACGGCAGAGTCTGAGTCACCCTCCTTGAAGCTGCTGTAGGCCGTCATGAGGCGTTCTGACCACCGGCCGCGCTCACACACGTTCTTGAAGAGCTGCAAGACACACAGAAATGGGGACAGACTCAGAGCTGAGGAGAGACTCTGCCTGCTGTCTTGGGCAGAATGAATACAGCAAACCACTCACCCCAAGTCACTCACCTCCACAGCCGTGTGACAGGAGCGCATGACCCCAGTGCCTGTGGCATGCATCTGAGCCAAACTGTAGAAGGCCAAGATGTGGCCTGCCTGAGAGGCCAGGTTGAAGTACTTCAGGGCCTGCTTGTAGTCTCGCTTGACACCAATGCCATCTGGGAGAGGAGACAAACAAATAGTGCAAACCTGCACACACCTGCAGATCGCTCCTATGATAGATAGACAGACAGACTGTGGCTGAGACGTGGCTCCACCAGGGAGTGCTGTGCAGATCACTCACTGTAGTACATGGTGCCTAGCTGCAGCTGCCCATCTACCAGGCCTTGTTCCGCTGCCTTCTGGAAGTACTTCAGCGCCAGCTCGTAGTTCTGACAAGCACACAAATCACAGTCACTGTTCTGTACCTGAACATATAGCCAACAGGCATGTTTGAGGCTGGCAGGGGGTGGACACTCACCACAGGGACGCCTCGGCCATACAAGTAGGCCATACCTAGGCCGCTTTGGCCCACAGGGTTGCCCTAAGTCAGGGAGAGAGAGTCGTGTGTGTGTGTGTGTGGGGTGGGGGGCAGATGCAGGGAGGAAGGCAATGGGAAGGGGGGCAGCACACATACCAGGTCGGCTGCTTTCTTGAAGTACCGTAGGGCAGTCTCATTGTTCTGGGGCACAAACTCACTGCCTTCAGAGTACATCTATAAAACGACATCAGACACAGGTTATATAGGCATCAGACCAGGGGTGGGCAATAAAATCCAGAAAGGGCCGCCGTATATGCGGGTTTTCGCTGCAACTCCCTAATTAGATTACCAAGTAGAGGACTGATTGGCTGAAGACTCCTCACACCTGGTTTTGAACAGCTGAAGTAAAGGTTATCCCAAAAACCTACATACACACTGGCCCTTTGTGGATAAGATTTCTCACCCTTGCATCAGAGGCTTCCTGCAGGGGGCTACGCCACTCCACATACCTTCCCCAGGAATGCCATGGCATGCGTGTTCCCAGCGTTGGCTGCCTGATTGAAGTAGTTGTAGGCCCTCTGAAAAAGACGGACAGGCAAGTCAGCTAGTCGTGACTCATTACAACAGTGCCAGTGCAATCTGATTGGCAGTAGCGGCTCTACCTCATGGTTCTGCTCCACGCCCCGGCCCCCATGCAGATGCAGCTGGCCCAGGCCAACCTGCGTGGACAGGACAATGCATCAGCATGATGGACCCACCCACTGAGCCCTGACTGCAGGAAATCACCAAGTCCTCCCACCTGGGCCTGGACATCCCCCTTCTCAGCTAGAAACTGGTAGTATTGGATAAGGTCTTCCTCTAGCATGCCACTGGTGGAACCGGGGTTTTCCACCTCATCCAGCAGGCGGACCCTTTGCACTGCACTGCCCCCCATCAGAGAGACGTCACTAGCAACTGAGAAGAGAGAAGAGGCAGCCAATACCATTAAGAACATAAGAACTATACAAACGAGAGGAGGCCGTTCGGCCCATCGAGCTCGCTTGCGGAGAACTTAACTAATAGCTCAGAGTTGTTAAAATCTTATCTAGCTCTGATTTAAAGGAACCCAAGGATTCAGCTTGCACTACGTTATCAGGAAGACTATTCCATACTCTGACTACACGCTGTGTAAAGAAATGCTTCCTTAAATCCAGTTTGAAATGTTCTCCCGCTAATTTCCACCTATGGTCACGAGTTCTTGTATTTGAACTAATGCTGAAGTAACTATTCGGTTGAACAGCATCCAAACCTGTTAGAATCTTATAGACCTGGATCATGTCCCCCCTCAGTCTCCTTTGCTTGAGGCTGAACAGATTTAGCTCAACTAACCTTTCCTCGTATGACATTACTCTAAGACCAGGAATCATTCTTGTGGCCCTACGCTGCACCTTTGCTAAGGCCGCAATGTCCTTTTTAAGATATGGTGACCAAACCAGCACACAATATTCTAGGTGAGGTCTCACCAAGGAATTGTATAATCTTAGCATTACCTCCCTTGACTTAAACTCCACACACCTAGAGATATACCCCAACATCCCATTGGCCTTTTTTATTGCTTCCCCGCACTGGCGAGAATGAGACATGGAAGCATCAACATACACACCAAGGTCTTTCTCATAATCAGCTACCTTTATTTCAGTAGGTCCCATAAAATACCTGTACTTTATATTTCTGCTCCCTACATGGAGTACCTTACATTTATCTATGATAAATTTCATCTGCCAGGTATCGGCCCAGTCACTAATTAAATCAAGATCCCGCTGTAGCTGCTGAGCCGCTAGTTCAGTATCTGCTACACCACCCACCTTGGTGTCATCTGCAAATTTCACCAGTTTACTGTATATATTGGTGTCTATATCATTTATGTAAATTAGGAACAATAGTGGTCCTAAAATTGAACCCTGCGGTACCACACTATGAACGCAGGCCCACTGTGACATTGTGCCTCTTATAACTACTCGCTGCTTCCTATCTGTTAAACAGTTATCAATCTAGGTTGCTACAGTTCCTAAAGTACCTGTTGCTTTGAGTTTAAGTAAGAGCCTCTTGTGGGGGACAACATCAAAAGCCTTTTGGAAATCTAAGTAGATGACATCATAGGCCTTCTTATCATCAACTTCCTGAGTAGCTTCCTCAAAAGACTCCAACAGATTTGTAAAACAGGATGTACCATGCTGGCTATCCTTCAAAATGTTATTTGAGTCCAGGTAATCTACCATTTCCTCTTTGATTATAGCCTCCATAACTTTACCAGTTATATAAGTTAGACTGATTGGCCTATAGTTTGACAAATTACTTCTATCCCCTCTTTTGAAAATGGGCGTTATGTTGGCATGCTTCCAATCAGAAGGTACCACACCTTCAGATAAGGATTTTTGAAACAGTAAAGTTAAGGATCGGCAAATAATATCCCTCATCTCTTTTAACACTATAGGTAAGATGCCATCAGGGCCCTGTGATTTATTTATTTTGAGCTTAGCTAGGCTTTGCAAAACATCAGCTTCAGATATATATATAGTTAGTTATAGAGGCAGCTCCCCCACTGGATATAGCCTCTGATAGATTAACACACTGCAATGCACTTACTGTTGGTTTATGCATCTAATGACAGGATAAATAGGTGCAGAAAATTGAATTCCCAGCATTCCCAAACAAATTTGCAGGAGTGGTGATAAAGCGGTGCAAACCACTCAGCCCCCTGGATGGCTGGCATGCCCCCTCCTAGGCTGGGCCACGAAGAGATGAAGCAGCTTACCGTGATTGGCCACCAGCCGGTAATGTGTCAGGGCCGACTCGCAGCTCTGGGGGACGCCCACACCACCCCAGTACCTGTAGCCCTGCAGGCAAACCAGGGGAATCAGAGGGAGCATGGATGGTGGCCAGTTTGAAGAAGGTCTGCTTCCCTGCCTGCCTCAGCTTACCAGGATCATGTGAGCCACCAGGTTTCCACCTAAAGCCCCGAAAGTGTAGTAAACCAGCGCCTGTGGAGAGGACAGCAGCC
The DNA here is from genome assembly GCF_048594095.1 of Paramormyrops kingsleyae. Taxonomy (NCBI): domain Eukaryota; kingdom Metazoa; phylum Chordata; class Actinopteri; order Osteoglossiformes; family Mormyridae; genus Paramormyrops; species Paramormyrops kingsleyae. The sequence continues at coordinate 31,021,780 of NC_132815.1, read as the reverse complement.
CGTCAGCCTACCATCACACTGCAGAAGGGGCAAGACACTGAGGAGCATGCTCACCTTAGCCTGACTGGAGTTCACTCCTAAACCGGCAGCATACAGAAAGCCCAGGGCCTAACAGAGAAAGAGCATCCGGTCAGCTGACTGTCTGAAGGCATGTCCTGCTGGATCTGATTTCCACGTTTTATACAAGGTAGCACAATGTAACATAGTGTTAACAGCGTAAAGTAACAGAAGGACTGTAAAAACAGGACCTGTAGCTAAGGACCTTTCCGTACCATCTGTGCCTTGGGTGAGCCCTCCAGCACCAGCTTCTCAAACAGCTCCTTTGCCTGGCTCACGTTCTGGCTCATGTAATCTCCAAACAGCATGGCGTAGGCCACCTTCTCCGCAGCCTTGGTGTGGCCCATGTCTACCGCCTTCTTCAGCTTCTCATAAGCCCTGGGGGGGGGCATATAGGCACTGAGGACAGACCTAAAGCCTGGTTAGGCTCACTGTATAAGCCAGCTGCAGATGGGGCGGTGAGGCCAGCGAACAAGGCAGACTCACTCCTTCTTCTGACTTTTCTTGGTGGTGCCATTGAGTGTGCGGACAGCTCTCTGGTAGATCTCGTCAGCCTCCTCGGCCTGCCTTCTCTGCGCAGTCTGCTCCTCCGCTGGGGATGACAGAAAAGGTTAATGCACCTTGTGATTGGCTCAGAGAAGGCCCTGGTCCCCAACATGCACAGTGCTACGAGAGGACTGCAGAGTGTCTGCAGAAATCCTGATGTGAAATTTCAAGCCAAATTTAAGACCAAACTGTAAGCGGAAATATGCCTTACAACAATCAATACACAATACTACAGTGACTATACCCACAGTTCATTCAAGTTTGTATTAAATATGGTCTAACAACTGATGTGCAAAAAAAAAAAAATTTAATTAAATCAAACCAGAGGAACAACAGACTTGGACAAAGACATTCAATGTCTCATTCTCCAACATTACGAGCATATAAAGTGGCAGATTTAACTGATTCTTGAATATTTTAATTTACACTTTCCCGTGGGTTGCTGCTTCAAAGACAATGTCTTAGACAAGTTAACCAGCTAATGTGTGTTCTGATTAGCATGGACTGTAGCAGCCCCTTTAGCACCAATTTTTGAGCTTTCACTAAAAGAAAAAAAAATGCTTGATACAGGACACGCAAGAGTTATCAAAACTAAAGGGTATACTACGAAGAGAGATTAACATGCACCCTTCAAAACCCATTAAACATTCCTTTATCACTCACACAGTGTGGGTATGTGACCAGGAAGATAAACATGCTCATTTAAAATTACACCAGTCAAAGTGTAAATGGTAGAATAAATGGACTAATAAATATTGAAGTGTTGAGATGGACATATAAAGTATGGTTTAAACAATGAACGATGGGGAACAATGCACCCCACTTGATTTTCAGGTTATGTATTTCTGTACATCTTTTAATAATTGCACTATACCCATTCACCAGCAGTGTCTGTAAGCGAGTGACAGCTATTGAATGTGATGTACATGTGTGAACAGGGGCGCTGCTAAGGATTTTGGGCCCCATGAAAAGAATCTTGACAGGGCCCCCAACACAGCTGAGACTTTTTTCTCTGGGCCCCCTCTCAGTCATGGGCCCCGAGAATCGTCATCGTTTACCCCCCCTTTACAGCGCCCCTGTGTGTGAACATTGTCCATTGAACTTGCAGATACAAGTTTACAAGGGAAAGAAAAAAAAAAAAGAAACTTGCAGATAATCTGGAAAACCAAGGGGTATGCAAGAGTTGCTATCAACTCAATATGCTGAATCACTATCTCGTTACAGCAGAGATCACCTGATAGTTATGCATCTCTGCCTGTGAACATCATATGTCTTATTAAAAACTGACTTGGTACAATACACCTTAAGAGAGAGTCACATTTAAAATTTAAATGAAATATTCTTCAACATCAGACTATACAGTAGTCCCCCCTTATTCATGGGGGGTATGTTCCAAGAACCCCAGCAGATGCCGCAGATAGGATTGAACTGTATATATAAAACTATGTTTATTCTTATACATGCCAATTAAACTTTATCATAGCTTTACATTAAATGCACTTTCATAAAACCTTTATAATGTATTCACAGAACATTCAGAGTACCTTCATAATGCATTCATAAGCAGCACAATATACCATAACATCCTAACATACCATAACGTTTTAATTACATTTAAAAACAATCATATAATTATAATGTTTATCATCGTCATGACATGGAGGTTCTTATTTTCTATGAGGTGTCAAAGTAGGGGGAACAGCACCCCCTTCCTGCCATACAGCATCTCACACCCCCACACAGGTCTGTGCTTATGGAACATGCACACGGCTGTGGATAATCAGCAGCTCATGGTGCTGATTAATGCATGACAATGGACTTCCATGACACAATGGCGGTGAGGAAGGGCAGTTCTGTTACCACTCAGATGGTTGGACATCCAAGTTACGTCAGCACAGGATTCCTCCTATCATCCCAGTCAGGGCGGGGAAGAGTGCTCCTGCCTACTCACTCTCACAGAAGCCCCATCTCTTGTCTCTGTCGTAGTCATAGGTGGTGGCGCACCAGAGCCGGCCATCTCCCCTGCCCTCAGTGGTGCAGTCCAAGTACTCCTTCCCCAGGAAAAGGAAGGGGAATAAGCAAGGCTCCCCAGCAGCGGTGCCTCCAATCACCACGGGCACTGGTGAGGAGACAGTGGCACGCAAGTGAGTGCATATGCCAGGAATAAGCACAAATTCATCACAGCCACAATGCATCGGTGGTCACGAGCCACACACAAATAGGGCTGGGTGATATCCCTATAAAATATCACATTGTGTTCATGAACATTCACATTGCCATCAATTTGAATTTTGTATCATGATATAGCCTATGCACTTGTTTTCTTGCACAAATTCTATCAAGGTATGACCCTGTTGTTGGTGTAATTTATTAGAGATGCACCGATCCGGCGGTGACCCAGGCTTGTTTGACGGATCAGGTATCGGATACACCTGTCTGATCCACATCTGATACTTACTTATTTAGATTCTGAGTCTCTAAAAAGATAGATTTAACACGAAATGTGAGCTATCTGTACAATCAGTAGCACGACAGCTCTTTCCAATTTTAGATATGTATTTTGCAGCCTTCAAGCTGAAAACTAATTCTGCCAATCAGTTTATTTGCTACTCAGTGGATATGAGCGCAGAGACTTCCGCCTGCCGTGACATCATGCGCATACCCCTCACAATACGAGGAGAGTAAGAACAGTAACAATCAGATTACTGTATAAAGGTATTGATCTGTATTTACTAGTTTTAAAAATATGTATTTATACTTTACATATTAATATATATTTTTATGATTCTTTATTATATGTATAAACTATCACTGCATACCCAACTAACCATTTCTAGTCAAAAAGTACACACATCGCCAATACAAAATATACAGTGGAGCACAGATGAAATTTAAGTAGTTATTAACCAAACTTTAGAAAGAAAACAAGTGAAGACAACTGGTTTGTATATATTTTACTGCGATCAGAAAAATCAGCACTAGCCTTATATACATTGTACTCTGTAGTTTTGCTTTTTTCTTCTTTCAGCATAAAGTACAATAACTATATTTCCACACAGCCGACATGACAGCTCCAATGCACATGCATTACTGAACAACTAACCATCACCTGACCCTTTACTATATGTTGTGCTAAGGCTACAAGAACTTTTCCAATTTTTCAGACTAGACCACGCTCTTGGAAAATCAGACTGGTTTCTTAATAATACTCACATATTATTCACATAATATTGTTTTGGTATACTTTGGTTTAAGTATATACAGAATTTTTACTGATTACTAACTTTTGGGTATCAAAATGTCTCATTAATATTTTAGACACACTACTAACCTGCTTATCTGATTGTGGATGTAAACAAATGTCTGTATAGTACCGAAAAGCTGGCGTCCAGCCAAATGTTTCGCCTGTCATCTGAAGCCCTGGTGATTATTGTACATGCACGATATAATATTGATGTGATATCGCCCAGCCCTATAGTGGGTATCACATTGGTGCCACATCTCTAGTTTGGACAGAGGGAGGAAACTTACACAAACAAGAACATGCCAGATCCACGTATATATATGCATGTGAGTGCACGCACACACAGCATTAAAAATTTCCAGTCATGGAGTATGGGACTACCCAATGGGCCCCATTGTTGTACAACACATTTTGATATCCTTTTCCCTACCCAATCCTTTCCACCATAAAAAACTAGGCCCAACACACTCAGCTCTCTGCTTCATTGCTACAAAATGCTTTTAAAAAATACAGGCACTAATATACCAAAAAAATGAACAAATGTGGCAAAGAGATGAGGGAGGACCTCACTAGCACCAAATGACATTAAGAGCTGGCGTCTGATAAAGATCTGAGCAAACCACCAAAGCCTTAGAAAACAGCCAGGAGCGTGTCAACAATGATGGCAGCAAGTGAGTTGGGTAGGTCTGCCTTCCAAACCAAAAGGCCAGTCTGCTCCATTTCTAGGTGGCTCACCCTCTTTTGGCTTCTCCTGTCTGGGGGCTGGCTGAGAGGGAAGGTCCTCTTCCTCGACAGGGGACTCCCTGTCAGTCCCTTCCCCAAATTCTGTCTCCTGCCCCACTTGGTGATTATCCTCAAGCTCTCTGTCAGAAGGCTGTGGAACCAGCGTTAGAGGATTAAAGACAAAGAGCCTGAAGCAATCAGCGACAACAGAAGTACATGCATGCAATGCAGCTACACAGCTGCCTGTATCCAATCTAGGTTAGGAAATCCAGGCGTCCAATAATCCAGCAGTCACTTTAGAACAGGTTAATGGCAGCCTCTAGTTGCCTGTAAGTGCTATGTTCAGAGGGAGTCGAAGGTAATTCACAGCAGTAAAGGGTGACATTTAAACGTCGTTACACGCAATCGAGACAGAAGGAACTAGCGGATATATAAAATGTATTTATTACCTTTTCTTCGGACCTGTCACTCGACTCTATCGCCTCTGCAATGGACATAAGAACTGATTAAGCTTAAAAACACCACATTATTTAAAAGTCAAGGCTTTTGACAATAATATAAATGAAACATATCAATGATCATGCATCCAATTCGTGATCAACTTAAAAGACAACACGAGGGATCATAAATGTGAGCCCATTTCATTTAAGTACATACTAAGTATTTGAATGCATTGCAAAATTTAAACCTCTCTAAAGTCAAGCTAAGCAGATCAAGTCAGTATAAAATAAAACAACAACTGGCCACAGTAATGAAAGGCAACTTAATTGATCATTCAACATACGGGCCACACCTGCTTTCCACAAACCCAGCCAATGTTGCTCCTGACTGATCAGACACGGCACATTAAAGCATGGGAAGCTGCGTGCAGAAACACTTACCAGCCGCCGTCCTGACAGCACCGAGCACATATAATAAGAGGAGTAGGCGCTTATTCATGGTGGCGTTCAAAAGCGGCATGTTAGCAGGCTAGGTGGCTAGCTGACCGTAGCTAGCTTAGCCGCCGGGCTAGCTATTCATGGAGAGTCCCTGACGACTTCGACCCTGTGACTCCGGAGTGTCGGACTACGAATGGGGTTATCAATCTTTGGCGTGTTTAAGCTTTAAAGCCTGTTTTGAATTTGTTAAACCTGATGTCGGAAAAGAGCTAATTAACGACAGCGGCCACACCGCTAACGAACAGCCAATACAACGTTTCAGCATCGGCTTTAAACTCGGAAACACCCCTAGAGCAAAACGCCTTTGTCATGTCCGATCTCTTTCAGTAACGACAGTAATTTGTCGTTACTTTTCAAATAGTTCTTCAGGATTTCCCTTACTTAGCAATAGATTAATGCTGCATTTAATAAGATTACGGGTATCCTTACAAGAAGGCAACCGACTCCACTTCCGACTCGTTCTCAATTGTCCAATCACAACTCGATGTGGCACAGTAGCAGCCAATGAAAGGCATTGTCCAATAGAGTTAGAACACACACTGCGAGACTGAACTACGGCTGCGGGAGGTGGACAAACGAAGTCGCTAGGGTGCAATAACATACGGCTGTGTCAGTGCCCTATGCGTGCCAGCTGCACGATCGGTCTTTCACTCGGAAAGACGCCATGTTGCTGCTCGATAGGTCCCAGACTCCAGCCTCCCAGGTCGTAAGAGAAGGGTCTGGCTGCAGCTGCTGTGGAGCGTGGAGTGTGGAGTTTTACAGGAAGTGGAGTTTAACCGGAAATGGAGCGTTTTACAGGACGTCCCTCCTTAAAATGAGTAGTGGAGTTTTAAGTAGTGATGGGATTTATGGCTCTTTGAGGGGATCCGGATCTTGGCGATCCGTTCCTTTCAAAGAGCCGTTCAAAAGAACAGCTCTTTTGGCTCTTTTTAAATATTTAGTCAGTTTTAAGAAGCCAGCTTGGGGGCATCTCAGTTTATCCTGGAAATAATCACTGGGAGGAATGATGAGGTGAGATTTGTAGTCAAATAATTAAAACTCAGATATCACACACCAATATCTGAGCTTGAATTATTCTGAAATATTGATTTACCTCATTTGTCATGTGTGTACTATATTCCATATGGTTGCACAACATCCCTCTGCTTAGACAGTGACATCACTATTTTGGATTTACCTTTAGTACAAAGTGTGTGTATGTGTAAAGCTACGTTGACTTATGTTATTCATACAATACCTACTCACAAATAAACATCAAAAACAAAGCCGGCTGCAATGAATTTCTGTGCAAAACAGCTTTTACTACAAACACTTCCACACAATGTGGAAGTGAAGGATGCGTGCACAACTATCTAGGTATGTCACAAAAAAAATCAAAGTTGTTGGATTTTTACAAAAGTAGAAGAAAGGGCTTGATAAGACCTTTCCAATGATACCAAGAACTTCTTTCTGTGATGAATGGCAAGAAAGTTATAGGATATTTTGTAACGCCAATTAAGGCTTTTTAACATCCACTTAGTAACAGATAAAACAATGGAGAACCATATTTGACTTTGTGACCTGTTTATGGTGTTCAGAAAAATTAGCATAACTCTGTTATTGTTTATCAGATTTTAATAAACTAGGTATCATTAGAAAGCTTATTCCTTGCCTAACAGTCTCAGATACACTGAAAATAAAACAAATAATTATTTAATTTATTTGTCTGTCAATTAATACTCACCGGAGAATGTATGTAGTGAATAATACAAAGAATGTATTTTCAAAGAGTCCACAGCATCAAATTTAAAAGTGCTTTGTGTTATCATTATAATCCATTCAATAATAATACATTTGAAAAGCATTGTCCATAGTAAAGTATCAAAAGGTACAGGTAAATATGCAGTATGTGCCCGTAAAGAACTGTCGGATCTCCGGGAGTTGAAGAAAAGAAGTCTTTGAGATGCTGCCTTGCTATGCCAGCCCGTGCTGGTTGTGGAGGATTACGTTTTCTCTTCATGTTAAAGGTAACTGAAAAGACAATATGCAACTATTTCTAGCCTTTCCAACCGATTCAAAATTATCAATCATCTGTGTTACAAAAGCAAGCGATGGGTATCTACTCCATTTTATTACAAGAATATATATTCATAAACACATATAACCTAATTTAAAAGCCTTCACATCATTTTAAAGCTGTAAATTCCATGCTGAAAATCATGCTATTTTCGGCTCTTGCTGCACTGTTCACCACAAAACATGACCGGCTCTCGCGGCGGATCCAAAAAAGTGAACTGCTGATCGATACATTTTGCTCAAAATACGCCTAAATACAATAAACTAACTAAGAAATATAATTATCATAATTTGAAGAATAATTCTGCTTACGTTTATTGTCCCAACGAAGGTTTTAACGAGTGAAATTTTCGGTAAGATCGGGAGGAAATTTCGAAGTTATCAGAAAGTCAGATTACCGTGTTTTGAATGGAAATCCCCAGATGAAGGTGTGTTTTACGTTATCAGAACGGGTTACCCTAATAGACACAAAAATAACACAACAAAAAGGCAAAAACTATTGGGATACCCTGGTGCTCTGTGGAATGACGACCAAATTGAAAACGAGGCTGCCTGCCAAAGCCCCTATGGCGCAGAACTGGTGATTGTGACATACCTAAACTATCATCATGCTGTTAGGCAGTAGCACCCCTGCGCTGGGTGCGCCCCTCCCCCTATAACTGTTCTGTCTCGCGGAGGAGCTAATTTGTGTGCATCTGTGTGAAACACGCATAGGAAAAAAAGAACGACAGAAAGAACGGCTCCCCTCCAGCCGCGACTCGGCTCCCATCGTTCATGTTTAAGAGCCGTTCAAAAGAATCGGTTCGTTCGCGAATATCACAACTCTAGTTTTAAGTACCATCGGTAGTCCGTCCTCAAAATAAATACGCAACCTCATCTCGATAAAATAACAAATTACTTCTTACAAATTAACTTCTTAGTGTAGTGTTTACGGAGGTTACAATGAATTTCGGAGGAGAAATATTCCCGTCTTTCCTTTACATGTAGCTTTGTACTTTTGACAGAACATTGTTTTTACCATATATGTTGCTATTGTTAGACATTTTCAACGTGTGTGTGTGCAAAACATACTGCAATGTAATCTTTTAATCAGCAGTAATTAATTGTATCTTATTATTAATACATGTATAATTTGTAGGGTTTGTTTGAGAAAATATTAAGGTGTCTTGGTACTTCGGCAAAACTTCGGCTCTCCGTAGCGTTACTTACATTTTTGCTCTTGTGCAATTCAGTCTTTCTGTCGTGTGTACCTACATACGTATATCATTTTTGCCTTTATTTTTTTTCCATTATAAAAACACATTTTTTAGTTGATTTATACACAACTTTCTGTCATAACTCATTCCAAAAGTCGCTGCATGATGGGGATAATCGCATCTCGAGTAATCTATGTCTGTCATAAGAATGCACTCTGGTAAAAGAACAACTTCGCTAAGACATACCTTCAAAGTTTTATAACACCAAATATTTATTTTTAGAAGATTTTAATCAGAGCAAAATGACCACAATCTTGCAAATTTTATTACACTTACGTGTTTGGTAATAAATACAAATGTATGGAGGGGGGGGGGGTTATTAATATAAACAATTATGATAAAATGTTTCATTTGAACTTCTTTATGAACACACACTACATATATTTATCATTAATCTGTTAATATTTTAATACTATAATGTAGGTTATGATGCAAAATTCAGATGACAGATTTGAAGTTGAGACAAACATTTATTTTAAGACAATGATATATAACAAATCAAAATGTATAAATACTATATAAAAATAAAAATGCACATATACACATTGTAGTACTAAGAGAGCAATAAAAAGAGTGGAAGAGAGCGGAGCATAAAAAAGGAAGAGAGAAAAAACAAGAAACGCACTAATTAAAGATGTCTTCTGATCAAACAAAAAAATTTAAACATAGTAAGTACAATTCTTACAACCAAACACCTTTCCTTTTCATGTACAGTCGAGCACGGTTATTACGATTTTCTGGGGCCGGCAGATTTCTTTCGTTATAACCGAATTTCGTTATATCCATTTTCATGTAAGATTGCTATGTATTATGACTGATCGCTAGGCACATGTATTATGACTGTATAAAATAACACTGACCTTCTAGTTCTGTCTATGAAGCTTAGTTTCATGTAATGATCAAAATAAAACATCTTTTTTACTATCAAGCAACGTGTATTTTGTAATTCAACAACCATTTAGTATGGACCACGAAATCGATAACATATTACATGGTGGTAGAACGCTACGCACAGAAAAAAGGTACATACTGTACTGACTGCTGCTCGCTTTGGCTACGCGATTAAGCTGACGTAGGACTTATTTTAAACTATTAAATCTGGAATGGTTGAGGCAAATCGTTATAACCGAATAAAAATTCATTGAAATATTTCTTTGGGGAAGACAGTAGACATCGTTATAGCCGAATTTTCGCTATAAAAGAATCGCTATATGCGTGTTTTCTTTAAGGAAAACATGCTTATTGTATTGTATTCATTGGTATGTTTGTATGACTTTAGGTGTAAATATTACAAGTGTGTAAGTTGTTTGTTTATGTTGGAACTTTTGTAACTTATTGCTGCCACCTTGGCCAGGACTCCCTGGAAGAAGAGATAATGTATCTCAATGGGACATTCCTGGTAAAATAAAGGATAAATAAAAAGGAATTTAACGTTACTGAAGGTCGGGGATTTGGAATCGAAGCGTTACAAGCGTGTTTTCGTTATAAGCCGAATCGTAATAACCGTGCTCGACTGTACTTCTCAACTGATTCGTTGAAGACATCTTTCTCACTGAAAAGAAGAAAAATTGCTTAACTTTTACAGAATAATTAAAAATAAAACTCGATTAAATACGAGTACATAGCTTTGATCTAACGGATCCTCTGCCTTCATAAAATCAGTATTATGAAGTACAGAAAGGCCATAGATGGTGCACTGGAATAAAACTCATGATTTATCTACCAAATAATAAGCTCAGCAACTTAATCAAGTGCATTCAAAATTAATTCAACACTTACCTCTGGCATCAATACATCAAGAATGAACTTGATTTTATCCTAGATCAGCAAAACAGTAGGGGTCCTGTCAAGGAATCTTTAAGGTATATGAAAGGTATATGGTTTTGCTGTTCATCATCCTCGAAATACACAGGAACGATGTAAGAAGATGGTTTCAGAAACTTTTTCAGATACTTTGATTTATTCTTGCCCATTAATATGCCCTATGACAAGGAAGCACACTAATCAGTCATGCACCACATAATATAATAATGCACTCCATAATTTTCAAATTACTTATTGTAATCTACTCTCTCCTTTCCTTAAGTAACCATTCAATACTTATAGTATGAAAAACATGTTCTTTCATTTTGCACTACAACTAATAGCTGCTGAGGGTTGCAAACAGTGGGATTTCTTGGTAAAACAAAAACATTTCATGGCTACTAAATGCATAATTTGCCCGTGTTAGTTCTTACTTATAACTATTGAAAATATTAAAGGAATAATATCTTATATTCAGTAGTTCTTTTGCCACTTGTTCCTTGATTATAAGGTCCACAGGCTTTTCGTTGTTTGAAGTGCGCTCACTGAGCACCACCTCATGTTTTGGGGTGCTATAACTTATTTTAGACGTACTGGATACCCTGTACACAGGCTGCAACTTGTCCTGAAGAAGGTCAGTTGCCTCAACAGTCCAAAAGGCAAATCTGAAGCTATGTCTGAGAGAGAAATAAGAGGAGCTATGGTTAACAAGTTTTTACTATTTTAACCTGCATGGTAATCTGCACCTTACAATATATTTTTTCTGCAAAATAATATATAATATTAGGAAATACACATTATACAAGATTATACAATTCCTTGGTGAGACCTCACCTAGAATATTGTGTACAGGTTTGGTCACCATATCTTAAAAAGGACATAGCGGCCTTAGAAAAGGTGCAGCGTAGGGCCACAAGAATGATTCCTGGTCTTAGAGTAATGTCATACGAGGAAAGGTTATTTGAGCTAAATCTGTTCAGCCTCAAGCAAAGGAGACTGAGGGGGGACATGATCCAGGTCTATAAGATTCTAACAGGTTTGGATGCTGTTCAACCGAATAGTTACTTCAGCATTAGTTCCAATACAAGAACTCGTGGCCATAGGTGGAAATTAGCGGGAGAACATTTCAAACTGGATTTAAGGAAGCACTTCTTTACACAGCGTGTAGTTAGAGTATGGAATAGTCTTCCTGATAATGTAGTGCAAGCTGAATCCTTGGGTTCCTTTAAATCAGAGCTAGATAAGATTTTAACAACAAGATTTTAAGTTCTCCCCAAGCGAGCTCGATGGGCCGAATGGCCTCCTCTCGTTTGTATAGTTCTTATGTTCTTATTATAATAAATTATGAAATATTATTTTTAGAAATGTAACAATAGGTAATTAGCTTATGTTTTAATTCAATACACTTTATAATATTTATCTAAATATTCTTAAAGAAATGTGTGTATCCATTAAACTTTTACACGCTTTTACACAGCTGCACAGTCAACTTACCTTTAAAATGCAATGCCCTTTTTACATGAAGATTCATATGGGTCTCAATCACTGTCTTTTTGCTGGGTTTAAAGGTAGGACACAGCGGGCAGTGAAAAAGTCTCTTACAACAAACATGGCATTCTTCTAGAGCTGGATAGGAACCAGCCTCACAGATAGATCGGTGCATCTGAAAGATTTTTTTCCAATAGTCAGCCAGTGTATACAAAAGCAATATTACCATTGTAGCACTATAATTACTATAGAGGCTATTAAATAAACTTTTATTACTAATAATGTTTTTGTAATAATTATGCAAAGAATTAAGTGCCTGGAATACAGCCACTTCTGACGATGTTTACTACCTTGTCAAAATATACTACTGAAGAATCAAAAAAGAATAAAAAAAATATACCGTGTCAAATTATGGTTAGTGTGTAACTTTGACACAAGGAATCGGCACTTGTTCACAATGAGAGCATAGTACAATACTCTTTTAAAATTGAAACATGTTAAATATCATGCTATATTTGATTAGTGCATTCATGGTATCACGTCTCAATGCGATTGAACACACAATTTAAAAAAAAATTAAATTACAAGCAAATATTTTTTTAAATTGTAAAGCTCTAAGGAATCGATGTCCAGGAAAGGTCGTAACTTTTCAGACTCATTATTCAGGACACTGGCTGGCAGTTGTATTAAATATTGATAATTCATTTGTGATTCTAGTAAATGTATATGGGTATTCCTCTTTAACTCTAAATAAGCTCATGCTGGACAAAATAACAGATGTCCTTTCCCAGTATAAACATTTATACCATACAGACCATGTATTACTAGGCGGCGACTTTAATCTTGTTCCAAATGAATGGCAGGATAGAAATCCCCCCAGATACAGTACCAATCAGTGGAATCCAACTCTGACGGAGTTCATTGACTCAAACAATTTAAGTGATATATGGAGAGAGAAAAACCCTGGAGTTACCCAATTCTCTTGGATTAAACCAAATGGTAATAATATGTCCAGACTGGATCTGTGGTTGGGCTCGACTTTACTATATAGATACGTTTCACACGTTTCTATCTCAGCAGCCCCATTGACAGATCACAGTATTATTATTCTTTAACTTAACCCTGAAAATAAAACGCAATTTAAAAGAGATTATTGGAAATTTAATGCAGATCTGTTAAGTGATGATGGGTTTGTCGAGCTAGTTAAAAAGCTCCTTCATAAAATTTACAATGATGTGACAATTGGCAACTACTTACATAGATGGGAATTTTTTTAATTTAAAGTTAGATCATTTTCAATTACATTTAGTAACAGGAGAATAAGACAACAGAAGGAATTTGAAAATAAATTACTTTACAGTATAAATATTTACTGTAATAGACAAGTTATGTCAGAGCATGATAAGGAATCCCTATTGTCTTTACAGGCTCAATTAGATGATTTATACAAAAAAAAGGCTCATGGAGCATACATTAGAGCTCGTGCAAGATGGATAGAAGGTGAAAAAAGTACTTCATATTTCTACTATTTGGAGAAACGGAGGCAGGAAAAAAAATCTATTAATACATTAATTGTAAATGGGGAGGAATGTACAAATCACAAGACTATAGCGGAAGAATTACATAAATTCTACTCAATTTTATACTCCTCGGAATATCTAATTACTGATTCATCATGTTTTTTTGATCAGATTGAACCTCATATTCCAGTAATCGATTCTGTATTCAAAGAAATTTGTGATTCTGATATATCACTGGATGACTTAAATCAAGCATTAAACAAACTAAAAATAGGTAAAGCTCCTGGGGTGCGTTTCTCGAACAACGACGGAAGTTAGCATTAACGATGCATCGTACTATGGTAGTTCAAACTAACAAACATCCGACCAACGACTGTTTCTCGAAACCGTCGTACCACAGTTGTTCGAACCACGTTAGTTAGTTAGTTAGGACTTATGTAGTTGGAACTACAGTGGTTCCAGCGCTGATTGGTCAGACTCACGGCTAACCTACCGTAGTTTAAACCACAATGGTTCCAGCGCCGATTGGTCAGACTCACGACAACAAACAACGCACTTTCACAGCCGGTCGCGTACAAACACTCGCGAACTGTGTAAAATATATAATAATCACACACACACACACACACACGTATATTTATTTGTGACATCAATTTCTGTCAGTCACATAACGCCAATAAAATGAAAATGAGCAATCGCGGAAAAATAATGCGACGCTCCTTGGAGTGATAAACAGAATAACTTTTATTCCGACGTTGTCGCTTACAGAATATTGTTATACTGGCTGACTGGAATACACAGGTGTGTGTAATAACCAAACATTACAGACGTAATTTCCCGAGAACAAAGGCATGGATTCGTATCTGGCCGCTGTAGTGTCATTCTGCTTTTACTGGATAAAATTAGCCACCCCTGTGCTAATTAATACTTTGCAGTCTGAGATTTGCTCACTACAGACAGTTACCGTACTTATGACCAGAGACCCACACAACAATTACGTTTCAAACTACATTTTCAGACAACTTCACATTATATGTGATCGTAGAGCTAAATTATTTCTTATTAGGTATTAAAGATTATTAAATTTCTTACTTACACGGTGACTATACCCTTATTGCACTGTATTTTCCACCATCGCTGACGAATTTACATATAACTACGCTTCTAACTACAGCTCGTGAGCTGTAGTTCAAACTACACAACTTAACGACAGTGTTTGCGAACGTTCGTTCGAACTATGGTTTCGAGAAACACCTGCGTCGTTTAACGATGCATCGCACCACGTAAGTCCGCAGTATCGTTACCTATGTAGTTTGAACGATGGTTTCGAGAAACGCACCCCTGGTCAGGACGGCTTGACTGCAATCTTTTATAAATTTTTCTGGAAAGAAATAAAGCAATTTTTCTTCAAAACTATTAAGGACATAATTAGTAATGAAACGTTAACACCAACAATGAAACAGGGTCTTATCTCTCTTATCCAGAGGTGTCAAAAGTACACACATTCTTTACTCAAGTACAAGTATAGATACCTGTGTTTAAAAACACTCTAGTAAAAGTTGAAGTATTGACTCAACTTTTTTACTCAAATTAAAGTGAAAAGTACAGGCTCTAAAACATACTTAAAGTATAAAAGTATAAAGTAACTTTGCGAAGGACAAAACCACCATTTTAGGGAAAAGCTTCCTGGACTCCATGTCCAAGTGCAAGCAGAAAAAAATTAAGTGAAATGAATACAAAAAGCTCCGTTGACCAATCTTTTCTAAACACATTCAAAAAATAAAACTGCTGTAAAAGATTGAGGGATTGCAAAGTCAATGTGCGCGGTGTTCAAAAAATTTATTGGTATGCAAATTGATATTAGCCTACACATAAATATTATCCATCACAACAGACTTCAAAGCCTAGACAGTAACATTAAAAGCATACCCTATTACTAACTTCTATTTAACAGCAAGAGATCATGTGTAGGACTTTGAGTGCATCTATGTGAGAACTACCCACATCACTGTGTGTGTGTGTTGGGGGGAGAGGGAAGAGAAAGACACAGCCAATGATGTGACGTCTCTGCGGAGTTTCCGGTTCAATCCAATGTGCTGTGATTCCTATAAAACTACGTCGCGTGAGGTCCAGCAATCAGTCGTCATTGCAATAAACTCAATTTTGCCAAGAGCTGTTTTCAGATTATTTTTCATGACCAGTGCAGCCTTCTCTACTCTATTTTTAACAGTGCCACGTGACATCACTGACACATCAGGTTGAAGGTGAAGAACTAGACCTTGGAAACCCTGCTGCTCAACAACACTCAATGGGTGCAGCCCTTGAATGACAAAATTCATGATGACTTTATCAACACTGGCCTGTGACACTCTTCTGGTCTCCCATAGTTTTGGTTGTTTGAAGGCTGGGCCTTCATCTGGCGCTGTGAGCCTTTTGGAAGTGAGGTTTGTGTACCTCTCCAATTGATTTTTGTGTTTTCTCTGGAGGCCAAAAGCAGGCACTCACACACACACACAGACACACACACACACACACACACATTAGGACTACATTAAATAATTTTCTTTGAATAATATCTGGCTATACAAGCAACAGAGTATGCTAAATAATATTAGGTTATGGTAGTGAAGTGATTATGAGCTTATTTTCAAACTGATAGCTAGCTAACCTAAATGAGTAAACCAAGACACACCGTGTCGCTCCTAGCCGAGTACAGCATTGCAAACGTAGCCGAGCCATTATTACTAAAAACAAGGAATTAACTATCCATGACAAGAAGCATTTCTTACCTCCACATGTTTTTTCAAATTGGAAGGCGAATTCTTGAATGCCAAAAGTTCGTGGCGTTTTGGTAGACACAATTTACAACACATTCTCCAGGAGTCTTTCTTGCTGCCTGCGATTTCAAACATTTCTCTGAGGTAAGGCCAGGTATGCGGGAGGTGCTGCTGGTCTTCACTCGACTCTCCATCGCCCAAGGAATCTCCACTAACACTCTCACCAGTTTTATCAGTCACTTCGCTGAACTTCGCTTCTTGGTGCCACTGTCGCGAACGATATGAATTCCCACCGAGTTGCCGCCTGGTTTTATTTTTTTTTCTCTTACTCGCTTTACGTTCATCGTCTTGTGCGCGTAAAGACAAATGCACCAATAGGATTGTCTTTTCTTTATGTGTTTACATACGTTTCTAAGCATAAACCAATCAGTCACGTTGTCTGCATGGCGCGTATTATTGATACGGAATAGGTAAAATGCGTTGCAAAATGGCATAATAAATATGCCATTTACTGTCTGATTATGAACAAACACCATTTAAATGCAAGAGTAAAAATCTAGGGAGTAGAAAGTACAGATACTCGTGCTAAAATGTACGAAGTAAAAGTCGAAAGTTGGCAAAAAAAATAAATAGTGAAGTAAAGTATAGATACCCGAAAATTCTACTTAAGTACAGTAACGAAGTATTTATACTTCGTTACTTCCCATCTCTGCTCTTATCCCCAAACCTGGTAAAGATAAAAGACTAATTGATAATCTACGACGAATTACACTATTGAATACAGATTATAAAATCTTTGCTCATGTAATCGCAAATAGATTAAAGGACGGTAAATTTAGAGCAAATTATTAGTGAAACACAATCCAGGTTCCTTAAAGATCGCTCTATCCACAATAATATTAGATTGGTCTTGGATTTATTGGATTATAATCACTTAATTGATAATGATGGTGTGATTCTTTTTTAGACTTCTACAAGGCATTTGACACGGTCGAACATCCTTTTATTTTAAAATCTTTACACTATTTTGGTTTTGGCAAAAAAATCATAGATTTAATTTCTTTATTATACTCTGACATTAATATCTGTATTTCTTTACCTTTTGGAACATCTAAACGCTTCAATGTTAGACGAGGAATCCGTCAGGGGTGTCCAGCTTCTCCGTTACTTTTCATTGTTGTAATTAACTGAACTGCTAGCTATTTTTATGAAACACAATCGAAATGTTCAACCATTGAATTTAATGGGAGTCCCGTTGATCATAAGTCAATTAGCAGACGATACTACACTGTTTTTAAAGAACATGTCACAGGTTCCTCTCGCACTAAGTGAAATTTCACTATTCTCAAAAGCTTCTGGTTTGTACCTGAATATTAGAAAATGCGAATCATCTATCCATGATTGTCAATCTAGTAGCCCTCTTAACATAGCTATTAAAACTGATGTCAAATATTTGGGTATTATAATCTCAAAGAATACAAATAATAGAGAATATTTAAATTTTGAGCATTTTACCCAAAAATCTAAAAAGATTTTAAACAGTTGGCTACAAAGAGACCTCTCCATCTTTGGACGCGTCTTGCTTACTAAAACAGAAGGTATTTCTCGTTTTATTTATCCTTCACAATGTTTATATGTTTCCAATAGGTTAATCAAGAGGATAAATCAAATTAATTACAATTACATTTGGAGAAACAAGGGGGGGGGGGGGGGTCGGTGCTTTCAGGGGGCCCCCGGCCCTGCTATAGGAACTTTAAAGGGAAATGGGTGCATGTGAGCCTACTTTCAGAAGGCCCTCTTAGGCCCTCCTATTATGGTCCTGGCTTCTGGCTACCAGGGGGTCCTAGGGAGGATGGGGGCTTTGGGGGTTTTAGAGGGCCCTCTGATTATGAGGGCCCTACTAGGAGGCCCTAGGGAGGAGGGTGTAGTGTACCTTTAGGACAAGGGCCCCTACCATGGGGCCCCTGGCTTCTGGGGGGAGGGGAGGGGAGGGGGCGTGTTAACAGCATTACAGAAGGCCCTCTGACTAGGGAGCAGTAGCATGGTGGGATGGAGGCGGTTAACCTGCCCGCTGAGTGGCCCCCAGACCAGTGTAGCAGTGTAAGAGTTTGACCAGTGTAATCACTCCCAGGGCTGTAGTGGAGGCTAATCGCAAGTAAACACGGTTTACCCACCTCTGAAATTTCAGAATTAGAGTTTACCCACTTCTCAATTGAGCTAAATGCACATCATAGTATAGTTTATGCACAAAATGTGATCACAGAATTCGTAGTTCACCCACCTCTTATTTTACCACTACACCCCTGATCACTCCGTTCTGTAAGGGGATATGGTACACAGGTGGATTCTGGCATGGTTCAGCTGGACACGGTACACATGTAGTGTGATCACTAACCGTGCCCCAACATGGCTCTCACTGTACGTTCACACCAGGAGAGACCAAAGCGAACACGTCGCCAAGGTTGTTGAAGAAGCTTCGTTGTTGAATTTGCTTTATTCACTTTGTTCGCTCATTGGAATGTTTGATTTAGCCTGTTACCGTGGGGCGTTGGTAAATCTATATATTAGAATTGGTTTTCACCGAACCGCGTCATAACTCATTACATAAGGTTAACTGACTTTTAACTTCTCTTTTTCGCTCTGGTCGCCCAATTCGCTTCGCTGCCAGTGAATTTGCTTTGTTCGGCCAATTTGCTGACTCTCCATAGAGAAACAATGACTTTCGTCGCTCTGGTCTCTTCTGATGTGAATGTACGTGACATCAATAATGACACTCCAAATAATAAATATTTGAATTAATTTGAGAAAGTTGGTGTTAATAACAGTTTTTTTCACATTGGAGAACTTGCAATGCGTAAATCATGGGGAGAGACCTATCTTTTCCCATGGTAATAACCAGGCTGCTGAATAGAAATGGGATGATTAGCAAAAGTGCTTTGATTTAGAGCATGAATTGTATGACATTCAAACTGCATGATCAGTTTGCATTGTTGATTAAAACTGGACAAGTTCTAATATTTTCTGACTTCTGACACTAGTTTGGACCCACAAGTGGCATGATGACGTAGCAACTAGCCATCCCAGACAATGCTGGCGTTTTTTTTTTTTTTTTTGAGGGGGGGGGGCCCTCGCAAACGTTTTGCCCAGGGGCCCACACAACCCATAATCCGTCCCTGCTTGAATGCGATTGATTTTGAAGCAATGGACGGTTCCATCAAACTTAAATGGTCGCAATCTTTCATTAGTAGTTCAAATAGTATTTGGTTTTATTTCCCCAAAGTAATTTTCAAGAAACTTGGTGGCGTTGAATTTCTTATGAAATGCGACTTTGAAATTTCCAAATTACCAATTAAATTATCAAATTTTCACAAGCAGGTCCTCCAGTACTGGAAAATGATATACAAGCATAATTTTTCTCCACATACAAATTCGATTTGGAACAACAGATAAGAACATAAGAAATTTACAAACGAGAGGAGGCCATTCGGCCCATCATGCTCGTTTGGGGAGAACTTAACTAATAGCTCAGAGTTGTTAAAATCTTATCTAGCTCTGATTTAAAGGAAGGTTTTAGCTTCCGCTACACTAGCAGGAAGACTATTCCATACTCTAACTACACGCTGTGTAAAGAAGTGCTTCCTCAAATTTGTTTTAAAATGTTCTCCCGCTAGAGATGCATACTGATAAAAAGAAAATCCATATTTTATAAGGATTGGATGGATCATGAGATTTGGACAGTTGTACACCTTTTAGACAATGACGGAAATGTGTTGACTTATAACAAATTCATAGATATTTATGGCATATCATGTACCGAAAGTAAATTCATTAAGGTTGTGAAACCCATTCCCCTTGCGTTGATTCAGATGGCTAAAACCAGTTTAATTTATTCTTTCTCTATAATTCGTGAACTGTCCTTAATAATTGATGATCGTCAATTTAAAGGGAAGACATGCAATAATACATTTTTAAGGACAACTCTCACTAAACAACTCTTCCCTTCTCAACTAAAAAGAAAATATATGTTCATAGATTATAGCTTGAAGATTTTGACTGAATATCTTTCTTTTCCAATTCCACCTAAAGCAAAAGAAAATCACTTTAAAATTTTAAATGATATATATCTCCACAAGATATTTATTGTAGATACGAACGCATGCACTTTCTGCAATACTGACATTGAAACTACAGAGCATCTTTTCTATTCATGTGAATATTCCAAATCTTTTTGGGATGATTTTCAGTACTGGTTAACCTCTAAAAATATTGACTGCTGTCACGCCCCGCTCCGTCCGATCCTTCTGTGTACCACGCCCACCTCGTTACCTCATGTTTTTACCTGATCGTTTCCACCTGTTGCTCGTTGAACTCTGCTTGTCCTCTGTATATTAATCCACGTCTCCCCTTGTTCCCCAGTAGTGATGGGATTTATGGCTCTTTGAGGGGATCCGGATCTTGGCGATCCGTTCCTTTCAAAGAGCCGTTCAAAAGAACAGCTCTTTTGGCTCTTTTTAAATATTTAGTCAGTTTTAAGAAGCCAGCTTGGGGGCATCTCAGTTTATCCTGGAAATAATCACTGGGAGGAATGATGAGGTGAGATTTGTAGTCAAATAATTAAAACTCAGATATCACACACCAATATCTGAGCTTGAATTATTCTGAAATATTGATTATTACCTCATTTGTCATGTGTGTACTATATTCCATATGGTTGCACAACATCCCTCTGCTTAGACAGTGACATCACTATTTTGGATTTACCTTTAGTACAAAGTGTGTGTATGTGTAAAGCTACGTTGACTTATGTTATTCATACAATACCTACTCACAAATAAACATCAAAAACAAAGCCGGCTGCAATGAATTTCTGTGCAAAACAGCTTTTACTACAAACACTTCCACACAATGTGGAAGTGAAGGATGCGTGCACAACTATCTAGGTATGTCACAAAAAAAATCAAAGTTGTTGGATTTTTACAAAAGTAGAAGAAAGGGCTTGATAAGACCTTTCCAATGATACCAAGAACTTCTTTCTGTGATGAATGGCAAGAAAGTTATAGGATATTTTGTAACGCCAATTAAGGCTTTTTAACATCCACTTAGTAACAGATAAAACAATGGAGAACCATATTTGACTTTGTGACCTGTTTATGGTGTTCAGAAAAATTAGCATAACTCTGTTATTGTTTATCAGATTTTAATAAACTAGGTATCATTAGAAAGCTTATTCCTTGCCTAACAGTCTCAGATACACTGAAAATAAAACAAATAATTATTTAATTTATTTGTCTGTCAATTAATACTCACCGGAGAATGTATGTAGTGAATAATACAAAGAATGTATTTTCAAAGAGTCCACAGCATCAAATTTAAAAGTGCTTTGTGTTATCATTATAATCCATTCAATAATAATACATTTGAAAAGCATTGTCCATAGTAAAGTATCAAAAGGTACAGGTAAATATGCAGTATGTGCCCGTAAAGAACTGTCGGATCTCCGGGAGTTGAAGAAAAGAAGTCTTTGAGATGCTGCCTTGCTATGCCAGCCCGTGCTGGTTGTGGAGGATTACGTTTTCTCTTCATGTTAAAGGTAACTGAAAAGACAATATGCAACTATTTCTAGCCTTTCCAACCGATTCAAAATTATCAATCATCTGTGTTACAAAAGCAAGCGATGGGTATCTACTCCATTTTATTACAAGAATATATATTCATAAACACATATAACCTAATTTAAAAGCCTTCACATCATTTTAAAGCTGTAAATTCCATGCTGAAAATCATGCTATTTTCGGCTCTTGCTGCACTGTTCACCACAAAACATGACCGGCTCTCGCGGCGGATCCAAAAAAGTGAACTGCTGATCGATACATTTTGCTCAAAATACGCCTAAATACAATAAACTAACTAAGAAATATAATTATCATAATTTGAAGAATAATTCTGCTTACGTTTATTGTCCCAACGAAGGTTTTAACGAGTGAAATTTTCGGTAAGATCGGGAGGAAATTTCGAAGTTATCAGAAAGTCAGATTACCGTGTTTTGAATGGAAATCCCCAGATGAAGGTGTGTTTTACGTTATCAGAACGGGTTACCCTAATAGACACAAAAATAACACAACAAAAAGGCAAAAACTATTGGGATACCCTGGTGTTCTGTGGAATGACGACCAAATTGAAAACGAGGCTGCCTGCCAAAGCCCCTATGGCGCAGAACTGGTGATTGTGACATACCTAAACTATCATCATGCTGTTAGGCAGTAGCACCCCTGCGCTGGGTGCGCCCCTCCCCCTATAACTGTTCTGTCTCGCGGAGGAGCTAATTTGTGTGCATCTGTGTGAAACACGCATAGGAAAAAAAGAACGACAGAAAGAACGGCTCCCCTCCAGCCGCGACTCGGCTCCCATCGTTCATGTTTAAGAGCCGTTCAAAAGAATCGGTTCGTTCGCGAATATCACAACTCTATTCCCCAGATCGAGCACTGTATTGTCAACGTGTTTGTAGATGTCTACCTTCCCTACCATTAAACCCCGTTTCCCCGTCATTTCGACTTTCTGCTCCTCCTTACCCGCTCGCTTACCTGCACGTCAACCGCCGAACGTGACAACTGCCCTTCTTTAACTTTTCAAGTAATTAAATTTGGCCTACAAACAGAAAATAAAAAAATAGAATTTGGGATTAACAACTTATTCATAGTTTTTTTGACAAATTTTACATTCACAAATGCCGCTTCTTGAAAATTACTCCGTTTTTTGTTGGCTTTAAAAATGAAGTTCTCCTGTGGACGGCATCATTAGACAAAACTTAATTGTAACTCACACCTTACTTGAATTTTTGATGCTGCTTTTCGATTGATGCAACGAGATTGTATGTGCGTACTTTTTGTTTTTGTTTTTTGTCTTTTGTCCTTATATGATAGGTCACTTTACTGTACTTGTATGCTGCCTTATAGTATTCCTGATCTATACTATTCTTTTAATGCTCTTTTTTTTTTTACAACTGCCTTGTTCTTAACCATTTATTCTTTTATATTGCTTTTTGTTATATTGTAAATGCACTATATTGTTATCTTGTTTGAGAAGTTTAATAAAATAAATAAATAAATAAATAAAATAAAATAAAATAAAAAGCTCTAAGGAACTTACCTTGACTTAAATTATGATCTCCACATTGCTCCATTTCCGGCTGTTTCCTCCGTAAACAATACACTAAGAAGTTAATTTGTATATTTTGTAGAAATACATGTTTTTACTTTAGTAAGTCCACTGTTTTCTTGTCCAAAATATAAGATAAAATGGAATGCCGAGAATATTTTATCGAGATGAGGTTGCGTATTTATTTTGAGGAAGGACTACCTGCAAAAACTACACTCCTAATCATTTTAAGGAGGGACGTCCTGTAAAACTCCACTTCCGGTTAAACTCCATTTCCTGTAAAACTCTACGCTCCATTTCCGGTTAAACTCCACTTCCTGTAAAACTCCACGGAGTCCACGCTCCACAGCAGCTGCAGCCAGAGTGCCAGCAGCCAGACTCTCTTGGGGTCGTAAAGCAGTTTATGACACAGTCGGATCCGCGTTTTCTGTTACGGCGAGTTATTGCGTTCGAAGCCGCCGAGGATGTCCGCGTTTATGCAGTCCCCAGATAGTATCTCGAGAGCGGAAAAATTTCTCCAAAGTTGGACACTTTGATTTACGTGTGTGTATGTATCAGAGCATGTGAGCGGAGCGGAGCGGTGAGAATTTCCGCTCCTCGCTCACGAGGCTGTTGGCTCCGCCCGCTCCTCCGCTCTAATTCGCACTAAGCCGCTCCGCTCAACACCGCTCCTCGCTCCACTAAAATTTCCTCCCGCTCCAGTCAAATCGCTCCACGCTCGCTCCAATTTAAAAGAGGGACAAATAATCTGCATGCCTAACAAATGTCACCTTAAACCGAAGCCTTATGTCATAAAGAAATATGAGCAACGGCAACATTGCCATTCAGAACAGAAAATATTTATTTTTAAGCAACTTATACGCAACAACGGACAGGTTTGGCAATGGCATTCCACACAAAAATAGCCACACAAAAAAATAAAGAAATCAGTGGGCTTAATAGCCTAAAAAATATACAGGCACGTTTTAAATTCCTCAGTTTTTTTTCTGTTGATGCAGCACGTCTATAAAATAAAATTTCACTGACAGCGTTACGTGAAATATAAAAAAAATCTAATTAGACCTACTTTGAATGACAAAACGAATTTATTTGATTACCAATATTTACTTTATAGGCTTTTATACTTTAATTTACTTTATAGCCTACACTTGATATGCTACAACGTACCATATAAAACTTGCTCGCGTTTTGCTCTGGCTTCCGCCTGTTCGCGTAGCACACTCACGTTTCTGAGAAAAGTGATTCCAAAGTGAATCTTTACTCACTGAAACAGTTTCACCCCATTCTTGTTCTTGCTGTACATTATTGTCATCTATACGTTTGATAAGAATAGTACACTTATATGATTTATCAGTTTCCTTTGAGAAATACATTGCGAATTGCATCTCGGCCAATTTGTATAACAGTCTTAATAATTGTACAGATGAATTCTGGGTAAATTTGGGCACGCCTCAGAATCATACGTAGTGTGAGCGGTACCGGAGCGAAATTGGAGCGAGACAAATTAAGCGACCGCTCCAGCCTTAATTAAAAAACCGCTCCGCGCTCTGACCAAATTCCGCCCGCTCCGCTCCTCGCTCACGCTCCGCTCACATGCTCTGGTATGTATATATCCTTTTTTATTAATTAAATCCATTTTTTTTGTCTCTGTATTAGTTATTTTACTATCTAAATTTTATTTAAAAATGTAATAATATATTCACTATATACACACACATATATACAGTGTACATATATGTGAATGTGTATATATATATAGTAAATATATATATATATATATATCATATGATATATATATATCATATATACAGTGTGTGTGTGTATATATATATCATATTTAATGTAAAAAACTAATAAAAGGGATGGATTTAAGAAATAAAAAAGGACTCAAATCAGGTCTTTTAGAAAAGGTAAGTAGTTTAAAAACAAATAATACACAGAAAGAACTTAAAATAAACATAATGCATGTGTAATTATATATTTTAAACTGTAAATACAGAATACAGTGATGCTACAAACATATGCATACATATACTGCAGACAGAATTTATATATATATATATATATATATATAAAATTGAGAATCTTGAAACACACCTCCCTCACTTTACTGGTGACACAAAATCTATTATTATAATTCCAGACAAGATTCCATTTGACACTACCAAATTCATTGAGGCATCAGTTTGCTTGGGGTATTGAATGTACCTGGTACATTTTCCTGAACAGTTTATTACAGGATCTTTTATCTTTAATGTTCACACCGTCAACCATAAGATTTATACTGTGAAAATCATCATCAACAGGATCATAACCCTGCAACAAATTCAATAAATCTGACAGTATAGCCTTAGTAATAGTTGCTTATTCCTTTTCAAATGTAAAGGTTCGATTTCCTGGAAGTTCCATCTAGCATTTTGTTATTTCATAAATGGTCATTTTTTTGTTTGAGGACAGTGAATGGTTTAGTGACACAGCCATTCTAGTTCTCTAGCTGATTCATGTTAAGGACAAAATGGCAAAGTAATATAAAAGTCCCGCAGATGACATTTGTGTGACGACACCTTGGTCAAAGCAAATATTTCATTCCTGTTTTATTAAAGAAAATTATTATGTAACCCCGATTAATCCTGGCAACGTTAATTGCATAATTAGTAATTATGTAATTGTAAAATTACTTTGCCTATCCTGTTGATCTGGGTTTGATATTTATAATTTATGTATTATGAATTTCTTCTACATTAAGGGTCTTATTCTTCTGATCATGAGGAACAAAACTTCTTTCTATTTCCCCATTAAAATTCAGACCTTTTAAATAGAAGTGAAGCCACATTCACTCAAAGCGACAGGTATTTTAGGAACTGTAGCGACTTGGATTGATAACTGGTTAACGGATAGGAAGCAGCGAGTAGTTATAAGAGGCTCGATGTCACAGTGGGCCTGCGTTCAATTTTAGGACCACTTTTGTTCCTAATTTACATAAATGATATAGACACCAATATATACAGTAAACTGGTGAAATTTGCAGATGACACCAAGGTGGGTGGTGTAGCAGATACTGAACTAGCGGCTCAGCAGCTACAGCGGGATCTTAATTTAATTAGTGACTGGGCTGACACCTGGCAGATGAAATTTAACATAGACAAATGTAAGGTACTCCATGTAGGGAGCAGAAATATAAAGTACAGGTATTTTATGGGACCTACTGAAATAAAGGTAGCTGATTATGAGAAAGACCTTGGTGTGTATGTTGATGCTTCCATGTCTCATTCTCGCCAGTGCGGGGAAGCAATAAAAAAGGCCAATAGGATGTTGGGGTATATCTCCAGGTGTGTGGAGTTTAAGTCAAGGGAGGTAATGCTAAGATTATACAATTCCTTGGTGAGACCTCACCTAGAATATTGTGTACAGGTTTGGTCACCATATCTTAAAAAGGACATAGCGGCCTTAGAAAAGGTGCAGCGTAGGGCCACAAGAATGATTCCTGGTCTTAGAGGAATGTCATACGAGGAAAGGTTATTTGAGCTAAATCTGTTCAGCCTCAAGCAAAGGAGACTGAGGGGGGACATGATCCAGGTCTATAAGATTCTAACAGGTTTGGATGCTGTTCAACCGAATAGTTACTTCAGCATTAGTTCAAATACAAGAACTCGTGGCCATAGGTGGAAATTAGCGGGAGAACATTTCAAACTGGATTTAAGGAAGCACTTCTTTACACAGCGTGTAGTCAGAGTATGGAATAGTCTTCCTGATAACGTAGTGCAAGCCGAATCCTTGGGTTCCTTTAAATCAGAGCTAGATAAGATTTTAACAACTCTGAGCTATTAGTTAAGTTCTCCCCAAGCGAGCTCGATGGGCCGAATGGCCTCCTCTCGTTTGTATATTTCTTATGTTCTTATGTTCTTAAGTTGAACATGGGGAAAACAATTTCTCTAAGTGCAGCTCACACATAAATTAATAGCATTTTAACAAAGTTAATTGATGTACTAGATTGGAAATTGATGGAACTTTCTGGATTAGCATGCAGGATAAACTGGAGTTAATCCCCTAATAGCTGCTTACCCCTTGCTGGGTTTTAAAGCACCAGCGTTCCACCAGGTCTGTCGTCTTTATATACAAATACTGTGTGCAGCCTATGACTTTTTACACAATTCAGATGGAAGGACACAGTGCTTGGTCAAGAGCACTGGAAATACAGGTAGCAAACCCTCAGCGGGGCCCTTTCCCAGACCCAATTGGTCTCCTATGTACAAATTCAGTTAACCATCTTCAAAGAACAGCGATCCAAAATGAATTATTCATTTTATTTAAATAGGGACGCAAATCACTGGCAAACACATTATACCAGTACAGGAAGCTTTTAAAATTACTCATATGCCATTACAGTTGTCCTCTGTAGTCATCCTCTAGCTTTACCAGCTGCTGATTTACACTTGAATGGCAAACATTGCAATAAATCGTCTGAACACAGAACATTTAAATACATTGCTCACGCCGTTACATATATATTCAATAAAACAATTTTGACTTACAGTACTCAGGGAAATGCTGTAAATGAAACTATTATAACAGCAAGCTGCATTATCTTGCATTAAGGGGATTTTTTTTTCAAACTTAAATCGGTGCACGGAACTCTTAAGGCTTTTACACACGATCAATCTTTTTCATTATAAAAAAAGCTGAGCAAACTCGAAATGGTATTTTATTGATATTAACATGACAAATGAACAAAAGGGCCCGATTAATTGCTCCTTTTAAATACTCAATTGAGGTGTTTTTCCGTTGCGATTCCTATTTACTTTCTTGCTCCTTAAAATATTCAAAGAACCTCGGACTACAAAACCCATGTGCAAAGCTGAACTACTACGTGGGGCACAAAGGCACAGTTCATTCATGCGTGCCGTGCAGCTGGTGTACAGATCCAATCGCCTTAGAAATGAATGCAATATACATGAACAAAACGGAACAAGCAAACACGCTTCCGTTTTCTGTTCCGTTTTGTTTCCAGTTCAGAGGTCAAGAGGGAGGAGCTCCACCATGCGGCACCTTCAGTAGAGTCGAGCCCCATAGCCAAACGTCTGTTTGATGGCGTCGAAGTAATACCGCTGCCAGCCGGCTTTGGTCCTGTCCTCCTCGTTCACCGGCACACCCGTGCACTCCAGCTTCAGCTCTGTCTCGCCTCCACGCTCCACAAGATATATGGTGATAGTGGCATAGTGCTCTGAGGGAGATGGGCAGGGCTCTCAGTGTGTGCAAATGAATGGTCCGCATAAAGCTCTGAGGGGTACTAAAACGGGAGTACGACACAGTGCCATCATCTAGACCTTGACCCAGATTGTGGGTGAACCCCCCAGCGAAATATCATGGGGGAATTTAATCATGTGACTTGGCCATAGTCCTAGTCAGTGGTAGCACATGAATGAGGTGCTGATTACTTTGATAAGTCACACAAAATTATGCTTTTAATAAAGGCTGGGGAGAGTATGTCAGCCAAGATGACAGAATAGCGTTGCTTTTGAAGTACAAGATATGAAAAATCTGACACCACCCAAGCCTAGTGTAGAGGGGAGATGGGGTGGACCGAGGAATACATTATTATAATACTGATATAATTGTAATCATAATTAGATGCTAATTCAAGTTTGAAGGTAAAGCACAAAGCTAGGCTCAGTGTGTATACAGAGAGGGTTCAAATAAAAATGTGACTAGGTGCGATAACCCAGCAGTGTTAAACAGATAATTACGCAGACCCTTAATTATGACTGAGTATACTATTGGAAAATGACCACCTACCACTAGGCCACGTCTTAAACCGCCATTTCATGACAATCTTCTCATCTGGAACCTGGAAAATATTGCATCTTTTGGTTCTTGTTGGTCAAGTAAAGCCATTACAAATCAAACTATAATCAAAAGTACAAACTCTTAAATGATAGGAAGTCTCTCTCTTACCAACTCCTTGAACTCTCCACAGACATTCCCATCCAGCAGACGAAATTTCCCTCCTTTGTCACCGTTGACCATGGCTGGCCCATGAGTAAATGCCTGCACCATCTACAGACAAGGGAGGAAAAAAATAAACACATGAACCTGACTGAAAGATAAGCTAATAAACATTCTACATACATGGTTACAAGCACCTCTAGCTAGAACAACAATGATTTATTCCTGGAAAAAAGAAAAGAAAAAAAAAAAAAAAAAAAAACACGACGACAACTCCCAATGATAGCTTTCATTTAGAAATGCACTCCAGGATTACTGTGATTCTTTCCCCAACTCCATTCAAGAAAGTAGTGCTTATTCTCCCTTTATGCTAAACTTCACACTACATGCTTTTAGCTCCAGCGCTCTGCTTGCAGACAATTTTTAGAGCCAACAAAACCCTCAGATTGAAGACCAATTGGTGTTTGATCAGCACTGGCAAAATCGGAACTCGATCTGTATGCTTAAACTGTTCAAAGACAACCCGATGAAGTTGCCAATGCATCACAGATGCCCATTAGATATCTCGCAGGCTAAATATCTGGACTCCAAATCCTGTAGTGTGAAATGTGTTGTGACTGACAATGAGCCCATGAGAGCGCAAGACAGAAGGTGAGGCAAAAGTCAAGGGAGGAATTTCAATAGGTGTGTTCCCATCGTGAGTGGCGAGAGCGTCAAAGTAATTGGAAGCCATTCATTCTCTATGGGAAGGCACGTCACCAGGCAGAGAAGAGCAGTATGGTGTGTTGCATCGTGGATTTGGGCAGTGAGAGCATGGTAATGAGCTATGATGCAGTTCGGCGACAACCAATTGGAATGTAGAGATGCTCCACTAAAGAGTTCCACAGAACACGAGCATGTAAACTTTTGTTCTGACCAAAAAGTTCCCAAGCACCATCGGGGTATAAACTGTGAGAATATGTCTCCACCCTCTAGACATGGTAAAACATAACTGTGTTTAGGCAGCATAAACTATGCTTTAAAGAAAAAAAAAAAGAGGACATATGCATTTTTATACCCCGCCAGCCAGTGTTAATTTTGACTGCAAATTTATTTAGTTTTAGTCAGTCTTTTGACTAAAATGTAATTTAGTTTGTCATCTAAATTATTTTAGTTTTAGTTGACTAAATATCATAAGATTAGTCAACTAAAACTACAGTTGATTTAGCAGACTAAAATGAAGTATAAAATGTAATGTTTAAAGTTTCCCTTTGATGTCAGAAAGTCATTATGTTCACCAAGATGAAATGAAGCCAATGTTAAGGGATGGTATTAAGGTCTGACTGTGCAGTACACAAAGACACAGATTTCACTCTTATTTGAAACACAAACTTATGTTTATTTATCCCCTCCTGGAGCAGACACCTTATTGTGGTGGAGGAGTTTGCGTGTTCCAGTGATCCCAGGAGCTAAGTTGCCCGGGGCTTTATGCCCCTGGTAGGGTCACCCAAGGCAAACAGGTCCGGGGTGAGGAACCAGACGAAGTTCGGCTCAAAAGACCCCATATGATGAGAAAAATATTGGAAACACGTTTTCCCTTGCCCGGACGCGGGTCACCGGGGCCCCCCCCTGGAGCCAGGCCTGGGGGTGGGGCTCGATGGCGAGCGCCTGGTGGCCAGGCCTATACCCATGGGGCCTGGTTGGGCACAGCCCGAACAAGGCACGTGGGTCCCCCTTCCAATGGGCTCACCACCCGTAGGAGGGGCCATAGGGGTCGGGTGCATTGTGAGCTGGGCAGTGGCCGAAGGCGGGGACCTTGGCGGTCCGATCCTTGGCTGCAGAAGCTAGCTCTTGGGACATGGAATGTCACCTCTCTGATGGGGAAGGAGCCTGAGCTGGTGCGCGAGGTTGAGAAATTCCGGCTAGACATAGTCGGGCTCACCTCGACGCACGGCTTAGGCTCTGGAACCAGTCTCCTTGAAGGTGGTTGGACCCTTTTCCACTCTGGAGTTGCCTGCGGGGAGAGGCGCAGAGCGGGGGTGGGCATACTTATTGCCCCTTGGCTGGGCGCCTGCACATTGGGGTTTACCGCGGTGGACAAGAGGGTAGCCTCCCTTCGCCTTCGGGTGGGGGGACGGGTTCTGACTGTTGTTTGCGCATATGCGCCAAGCAGCAGTTCAGAGTACCCACCCTTTTTAGAGTCTCTGGAAGGGGTGTTGGAGAGCATTCCTTCTGGGGACTCTTGTTCTGCTGGGGGACTTCAATGCTCACGTGGGCAATGACAGTGAGACCTGGAGTGGCGTGACTGGGAGGAACGGCCCCCCCGATCTGAACCCGAGTGGTGTTCTGTTGTTGGACTTCTGTGCTCGCCACGGATTGTCCATAATGAACACCATGTTCAGGCATAAGGGTGTTCATATGTGCACTTGACACCAGGACACCCTAGGCCGCAGTTCGATGATCGACTTTGGAGTCGTGTCGTCGGACTTGTGGCCGCATGTCTTGGACACTCGGGTGAAGAGAGGGGCGGAGCTGTCAACTGATCACTACCTGGTGGTGGGTTGGCTCTGCTGGTGGGGGAGGAAGCTGGCCAGGCCTGGCAGGCACAAGCGTATAGTGAGGGTCTGCTGGGAACATCTGGCTGAATCCCCTGTCAGGAGGAGTTTCAACTCCTACCTCCGGCAGAACTTTTCCCATGTCCCGGGGGAGGCGGGGGACATTGAGTCTGAATGGGCCATGTTCCACGCCTCCATTGTGGAGGCGGCTGACCGGAGCTGTGGCCGTAAGGTAGTCGGTGCCTGTCGCGGCGGCAATCCGCGAACCCGCTGGTGGACACCAGTGGTGAGGGATGCCGTCAAGCTGAAGAAGAAGTCCTATCAGGCCTATTTAGCCTGTGGGACTTCAGAGGCAGCTGACGGGTACCGGTAGGCCAAGCGGGATGCGGCTTCGGCGGTCGCTGAGGCAAAAACTCGGGTTTGGGAGGAGTTTGGCGAGGCCATGGAAAACGACTTCCGGACGGCTTCGAGGCGATTCTGGTCCACCATCCGGCGGCTCCGGGTGGGAAAGCGGTGCAACATCAACACTGTTTATGGTGGGGATGGGGTGCTGCTGACCTCAACCCGGGACGTTTTGGGTCGGTGGAAGGAGTACTTCGAAGATCTCCTCAATCCCACCAACACGCCTTCCGATGTGGAAGCAGAGTATGGGGACTTGGGTGTGGACTCCCCTATGTCGGGGGCGGAGGTCGCTGAGGTGGTAAAAAAGCTCCTCGGTAGTCGAGCCCCGGGGGTGGATGAGATCCGCCCAGAGTTCCTGAAGGCTCTGGATGCTGTGGGGATGTCTTGGTTAACACGCATCTGCAGCATCGCGTGGACATCGGGGGCAGTGCCTCTGGACTGGCAGACCGGGGTGGTGGTCCCCCTCTTCAAGAAAGGGGACCAGAGGGTGTGCTCCAACTATAGGGGGATCACACTCCTCAGCCTCCCTGGTAAGGTCTATTCGGGGGTTCTGGAGAGGAGGGTCTGCCAGATTGTCGAACCGCGGATTCAGGAGGAGCAGTGTGGTTTTCGCCCCGGCCGTGGAACAGTGGACCAGCTCTTTACTCTCTGCAGGGTTCTAGAGGGTTCATGGGAGTTTGCCCAACCAGTCTACATGTGTTTTGTGGACTTGGAGAAGGCATTTGACCGTGTCCCTCGGGGAGTCCTGTGGGGGGTGCTCCGGGAGTATGGGGTGCGTCAGGCGGATCGGTGCGGCGTCCGCAGTGATGCGGGCGCTGCATCAGTCTGTCATGGTGAAGAAGGAACTGAGCCAAAAGGCGAAGCTCTCGATTTACCAGTCGATCTACGTTCCTACCCTCACCTATGGTCACGAGCTGTGGGTAGTGACCAAAAGAACAAGATCGCGAGTTCAAGTGGCCGAAATGAGTTTCCTCTGCAGGGTGGCTGGGCTCTCCCTTAGAGATAGGGTGAGGAGCTCGGTCATTCGGGAGGGACTCAGAGTAGAGCCGCTGCTCCTCCGCATTGAAAGGAGCCAGATGAGGTGGCTCAGGCATCTGATTAGGATGCCTCCTGGACGCCTCCCTGGTGAGCTCTTCCGGGCATGTCCCACTGGGAGGAGGCCCCGGGGAAGACCCAGGACACGCTGGAGGGACTATGTCTCTCGGCTGGCCTGGGAACGCCTCGGGATTCCCCCAGAGGAGCTGGATGAAGTGGCCGGGGAGAGGGAAGTCTGGGTTTCCCTGCTGAGACTGCTGCCCCCGCGACCCAACCTCGGATAAGCGGGAGAAAATGGATGGATGGATGGATACCCGGAAACTGAGTACTTTAAAATCAGTAGTGCCATTAGTGCAAAAATAAAATCACTTCAAAGCGCATAGGCTATAATGCCACCAGGCCAGAGAGACCAGGCTCTCTCTGAATATTAAAATAGAAATATTAAAAAAATATTTGTAGACATAGTTTATTGGCTCGACTACCAAGGAGCTTTTTTACCACCTCAGCGACCTCCGCCCCCGACATAGGGGAGTCCACAATAAACTCAAAGCGACAGGTATTTTAGGAACTGTAGCGACTTGGATTGATAACTGGTTAACGGATAGGAAGCAGCGAGTAGTTATAAGAGGCTCGATGTCACAGTGGGCCTGCGTTCATAGTGGGGTACCGCAGGGTTCAATTTTAGGACCACTTTTGTTCCTAATTTACATAAATGATATAGACACCAATATATACAGTAAACTGGTGAAATTTGCAGATGACACCAAGGTGGGTGGTGTAGCAGATACTGAACTAGCGGCTCAGCAGCTACAGCGGGATCTTAATTTAATTAGTGACTGGGCTGACACCTGGCAGATGAAATTTAACATAGACAAATGTAAGGTACTCCATGTAGGGAGCAGAAATATAAAGTACAGGTATTTTATGGGACCTACTGAAATAAAGGTAGCTGATTATGAGAAAGACCTTGGTGTGTATGTTGATGCTTCCATGTCTCATTCTCGCCAGTGTGGGGAAGCAATAAAAAAGGCCAATAGGATGTTGGGGTATATCTCTAGGTGTGTGGAGTTTAAGTCAAGGGAGGTAATGCTAAGATTATACAATTCCTTGGTGAGACCTCACCTAGAATATTGTGTACAGGTTTGGTCACCATATCTTAAAAAGGACATAGCGGCCTTAGAAAAGGTGCAGCGTAGGGCCACAAGAATGATTCCTGGTCTTAGAGGAATGTCATACGAGGAAAGGTTATTTGAGCTAAATCTGTTCAGCCTCAAGCAAAGGAGACTGAGGGGGGACATGATCCAGGTCTATAAGATTCTAACAGGTTTGGATGCTGTTCAACCGAATAGTTACTTCAGCATTAGTTCAAATACAAGAACTCGTGGCCATAGGTGGAAATTAGCGGGAGAACATTTCAAACTGGATTTAAGGAAGCACTTCTTTACACAGCGTGTAGTCAGAGTATGGAATAGTCTTCCTGATAACGTAGTGCAAGCTGAATCCTTGGGTTCCTTTAAATCAGAGCTAGATAAGATTTTAACAACTCTGAGCTATTAGTTAAGTTCTCCCCAAGCGAGCTCGATGGGCCGAATGGCCTCCTCTCGTTTGTATAGTTCTTATGTTCTTATTGGTGATTTCATGTTTGTTGAAGTGTCCGATTTTTAACAACTGTATAAATTAATGTTATTCGTTATATAAATCAACTCAGGTGAAACAAAAAATGCACATTTTCAGGATTGCCAAATTTTAAGCTTCTGGTATGATGCTCACGCTTTCAGACACACGCAGGAAATCTTACGGCAAATCTATATTATACCATTATAAACCTAAAATTAGCTACGTCCAAAGTGTATTTACATGGTTAAATACAGAAGCAGACAATTTACAAGGTAAGAACTGTTACAGGTGTGCAGGCATCTCGAATTGAAAATCTCACTCCAGCCAGCTGGCCAAAGTTGGCAACCCCACGTTTTTATTTGGAATAAAAAGTAAAATGCACTGTTTTCACCTATAACGGCTCATCCATTTGCGTTGTTACTCCAACAAATATAAAACGAGTGAGAAAAACGTCATATTGAACAAATAATCAGCTCCCAGATGGGTTAGTCACTTTTTGAGGTCCCCCTGAAACATTTCCGTTGTGGTCTGCTATTTGCAGCGCGTTTTTTGTGTTTGCAGCGCGTTTCCGTATTTGCAGCGCCTGTGTTGTCAAACTGATGGAGACGTTTTCTTAATTTGTTGTGGTTTTTTTCTGTTTGCATGTGTTTTCTGAAGTTGCAGCGCGTTGAGCTCTCTCGGCCACCGTAGATAAGTTTGTATGTATTTATATTAAAACGAGACTTTAATTTTACTACCGGTGTGGGATTATAGAAAACCAGTACTTAAATCCATGAACACTAAAATATATGACATAGACACGACTGTATTAGGGTTTTACGGCTTAAAGTGCTTAACTTATTTAAACATGCACAATTTTCACATTTTATTCATTTTCTCTTATTTTGAACTGCAGCCCTACCTTGATTTAGTAGATGTTGATACAACTAATAGGCTAGTTAAATATATACCACACTAAATAGTTAGACATTATGATCTTCCAGACCTTTGCTTCAAGACTGATCCCTGCCTTAGGCGAACTCTGTTAGTTCTGACTGGATCTCGTCTCTGCCAAACATTTTCGTCTCGTTTTTATCTGTTTACGAAATTGTCAATACACTTAGTCATAGTCTTAGGCGTCACAAAATATTTATTTAGAGTCTCGTTTTAGTCTGAAAATAAAGGGGCGTTGACGATTTGTTCGTCAACAAAATTAACACCGCCGCCAGCACAGTATAGATGTATGTGTTTAAAAAGGTCATTCAGCACTAGGATATACCTAAGCTAATAATTTTCTATTCAAGGGCAAAGGTTTCAGTCTGCAATGCATTATATGTTTTGCCATATGATAACTTGGTCTTTTAATCATAGAGACTGATATTAAAATTGTGAAAATTTCAACTAAGAGGTTCATTATTTTGTCTCATACACTGAATCAATGTCTGACTTGGAGCAAGTGAAGAAAAAGGACCAAAAGTAGTCAAAGATAGAATTCAAGCCCCAGACTGCCCAAAATAACTGTTGTTTATATAGTTTTATTCAGGGTTCTTGCACGTTTCAGTAAGTTAAATTTAAGACCTTTTTAAGACCTTCTAAGACCAACACTATGCATTACTTGAAACATTCAAATGATACCAGAAATTCTCATATTTTATGTCACTCATATCCTTAGCCCAACATCCACATATATATGTTTACAAAGTGCGTTTTAATAAGTTCACATGTGTTTAAAGCACGTGGGAGTGGTATTTTAAGGCTTAAACTAAAAAAAAAAAAAAAAAAAAAAATATTTATGCCTTAAAATATATAGTGATCCCCCACCTATCGCGGAAGTTACGTTCCAGACCCATCAGCGATAATGAAAACAACTGGAAACAGCTGATAAACACGGGGAATCCACATGGGGTTAACGAGGGGGCGTGGCACACGGGAGGAGCAGACCAGCGGGGCAGGACATACTGCACTTTTAATCAGATTTTTTTGATTTTCTAAGCAATTTTTATTCAAATAAGTTTTTTTTCTTCATCTCTATTTTGCTTTTTTTTGTGTTGGTTTAACTTTTTAAATCATGTTTTTATAAAGCACATTAAATAACCCCTGTGTATGATAATAAAAACTTGCCATACCATAAGTTGACAGAGAAATGTTTTCCTCAAGACCACATGAACAACTAAAAACTATATGCTGGAAACTAAGACATTCACAAGATAACTCCATGAAAAGCTCTGTAAAAGTAGAAATGTGTTCATTTTATGATAAGATAACATGAGCCAACTGGCTAGTAGTTGCCTTTTGACTGGAGTGAATTTTTTCAGTTATCAGAGAAAAAAAAAGTTACTAACGCACTACATCAAAACATTTACATTGCAATAATGTAACGCATGAAAAAAACTTGTAACTATATCATTCAGTAATACAAATAATAAAACAACATACCATTCACATTGACCTCAAGAACTAAGTTAGCACTTGATTCCCCTGCACTTCCTGTTGTGGCTGAGCGTGCACCTGATGTCAGTGGTTGAAAGTGCACATTCTGCAGCCAGACCCTTCTCAAACTAGATGGTTGCCTAGCTGCAGTGATCACGCAATGGGATTTGTAGTTTTATTACCACGCAGACACCGGTGCAGATCAGAAAACACAACCAACGGATTACCGTTTTACAACGTTTTACTATTTTATTTTCTGCGGACAACGCTTTTTGGGAATGAACGGAGGTAAGAATTTAAAGACTTGGGTAAATTAAATTTAAGACCTAGGATGAAAATCTGCCTTAAATTTAACTATGAATTTTAGACTTTTTAAGACCCCGCGGGAACCCTGTTTATTATACATTGTCATTAACACATCTAGCTTATCTAGACTATTGAATGCACATTCTTACATGCATTATTTTACATTCATGTATTTTTTACTGGCACGTTTCACCAATATCATTAAAGTGAGTTTGATACAGAGACAAAAATAATGAAGCATAGACCAAGATGTTTGAAATTATTGGTGATCCAGATGGTGGTGATCAATTGGTGAAGTGCATAATATTTTTGGTGGGGGAAAAAAGAAGGATATCACATACTACTTTTTGTGCCATGCAAAACAATACAAATGGTCAGTAATTTTTATGTTACTTATTCTATCATCTTAATTACATGTGCTTTGACAAATGACATCCTATCGGCAGTTAGCACAAAGATAAGCTACGTTTGTTTGCTTTGCAGCCACTTTAACAAGTTTCCAAGACCCAGCATTGTGAACAACTTTGTCCCACCTACTACATCTACATCAGAGAGCGTTCCCAGCATTTGCTAGAGTAATGCATAGGGCAGCCAGAGTGAACACTGACACTCTCACAGCCCACGGTGTGAACGTACAGTTATTGTTCAGGGATATTATATTAGGCTATATTATATGTCGGATCATTGAAGACCAAAGGTATGAGATACTGTTTCCTGAAAGTTCTATGTATACAGGTGTTAATTTACCACATGTTTGTAAATATCCAGTATACGTGTATCGAGTTGACAAGAATTTTAATTTTCTGGGGTCATTCTTGTGTGTGATTTCATGACAAAACATAGCTTTGATACCAGACAGACTCATCAGCGATTCCTCCGGTTAAAGATCTTGTAGCATGTGACCCCCTGTTGCTGATCAGTTGTGTAGTGTGTAAACCACAACGACTTCAAGATTCCTGATTACAAGATGACAAGTTGTGGAGTGTGAACAGTATAGCATTCTGATGACTTTAAAAGTCGTGCAGTGTGAACATAGCATTAGTCTGCTGAAGGTAGACAGACATCTGTGCTCACCTCCTCATTGAGAAAGACTCTGTAGAGTTCCTCTGGTGAGGTGAGAAACGTTTCCTTCAGACAGAATTTGCAAGTAGGAATCTTTATGCCAGTGCTAGGTGAAGGGGTGGAGCTGACAGCTCCTGGCTGTAGGGAGAAACAGGGGTCTTGAGAAACATTGTGCCTTTATCTACTAACCCAAAGAGTATCCTTTCCTCCTGTATCAACATCTAAACTTGCATGCATGTAAACCATCCACCCAGAGGAAACCAATTTGATGACACATCAAATGCGGTCCTAAAGAACAAACCCTCCAGAATCTGAGCTACATGATTCGTGGCTCCTGAAGCAGCAGGATATAGCTGGCAACTTTGTGACAGAGTGGTTTCAACCTATCTACATAAGCCCCTCCCACATGTGCACCTGGGCAACACAGCACCAACTGAAAAGAAAGACCCCATAACAACCATACATTCTACAAAAGCAGAGCTGAGCAGACACCCATGTTACAGGTAGCTATATATTAACCATGCCATACAGTTAGTGATACTATTTTCCAATGAGGATGTTTAAATAGCCATGGCCAGCATATACTGAATTCTCATCCAGTACCAAATACTTTATCTACAGATACCTGTCTGTGCAATTTTCCCATTATAACAACAACTGGAGCTATGTTTTAGACAGCCCACCAATCCAGCCA